>NC_083418.1:4850486-5015054 GCF_020745735.1 Hemiscyllium ocellatum
TCAGCCCAGCATCTCCCCAATTACCCCAACACCCGGAAGGACACACCCCCTCACTGTCCAGCATCTCCCCAATTACCCCACATCAGGGAGGTCCCACCCCGTCACTGCCCAGCACCTCCCCAATTACCCCAATGCCCAGGAGGGCCGACCCCCTCATTGCCCAGCATCTCCCCGATTAGCCCCACACACGGGAAGACTCGCCCTTTCTTCACTGCCCAACATGTCCCCAAATACCACACCCGGGAGGATCCTTCCTCTCACTGCCCAGCATCTCCCCATTTACCCTCATACTGGAGAGGACCAACCCATCACTGCCCTGCCCCTCCCCAATTACGCCCATTAGAGGGAGGACCCGCCATTTCACTGCCCAGCATCTCCCCAATTACCCCCACAACCGGGAGGACCCGCCTTCTCACTGCCCAGCATCACCCCAAACACAACACCCAGGAGGACCCGCCCTCTCACTGCACAGCATCTCCCCAATTACCCCCAAACCCGGGAGGACGGGGCCCTCTCACTGCACAGCATCTCCCCAATTACCCAAACACCCGAGAGGTCCCGCCCTCTCACTGCCCAGCATCTACCCAATCACCCCCAGACCAGAGTGGACCCAGCCTCTCACTGCCCGACATCTCCCCAGTAAACCCAACATTCAGGAGACCGACCCTCTCCTCTCTGCCCAGTATATTCCCAATTACCCCCACACCAGGGTGGACACATACTCTCACTGGCCAGCAGCTCGCCAATTACCCCAACACCCGGAGGACACCCCCCTCACTGCCCCGCATCTCCCAAATTAACCCCACACCAGGGATGACCCCCCCTCTCTTTGCCCACATCTCCCCAATTACCCCACACCATAGATGACCCCCGCCCTCTCTTTGCCCACATCTCACCAATTAGCCCCACACCATGGATGACCCGCCCTCTCTTTGCCCACATCTCACCAATTAGCCCCACACCAGGTGGACCCATACTCTCACTGCCCAGCATCTCCCCAATTACCCCACACCGGGTGGACCCGCCCCCTCACTGACCAACATCTCCCAATTACCCCCACATCTGGGAGGTCCCGCCCTGCCAATGTGCAGCATCTCCCCAATTGCCCCACAACCGTGCAGACCCAACTCCTCACTGCCCAGCATCTCCCCAATTACCCCCATACGGGGGAGGATCCACCCTTTTACTGCCCAGCCCCTCCCCAATTATGCCCATAGGGGGAGGAACGGCCCTGCCACCTCCCTGCATCTGCCCAATTACCCCACAACCGGGAGGATACGCCTTCTCACTGCCCAGCATCTCCCCAATTACCCCAACACCCGGGAGGACCAGCCCTCTCATTGTCCAGCATCTCCCCAATTACCCCAACACCCGGGAGGACCCATGCTCTCACTGCCCAGCATCTCCGCAATTACCCCCACAAACAGGAGGATCCCCTTCTCACTGCCCAGCATCTCCCCAATTACCTCCACAACCGGAGGACCCGCCCTCTCAATGTCCAGCATCTCGCCAATTACCCCCATAACCGGGAGGACTCGCCCTCTCACTGCCCAGCATCTCTGGCATTACCCCCACACCAGGTGGTCCCGTCCTCTCACAGCTCAGCATATCCCCAGTTACCCCCTTACTCGGGAGGATTTGCCCTCTCACTGCTCAGCATCTCCCCAATTACTCCCACACACAGAAGGACGCTCCCTCTCACCGCCCAGCATCTCCCCAATTACCCCCATACCGGGGAGGACCCACCCTTTCACTGCCCAGCCCCTCCCCAATTATGCTCATATGGGGGAGGAACGGCCCTGTCACCTCCCTGCATCTCCCAAAATACCCCACAACCGGGAGTATACGCCTTCTCACTGCCCAACATCTCCTCCCCAATTACCCCAAAACCCGGGAGGACCAGCCCTGTCATTGTCCAGCATCTCCCCAATTACCCCAACACCCGGGAGGACCCATGCTCTCACTGCCCAGCATCTCCGCAATTACCCCCACAAACAGGAGGATCCCCTTCTCACTGCCCAGCATCTCCACAATTACCTCCACAACCGGGAGGACCCGCCCTCTCAATGTCCAGCATCTCCCCAATTACCCCCATAACCGGGAGGACTCGCCCTCTCACTGCCCAGCATCTCCCCAGTTACCACAACACCAGGGAGGACCCACCCTCACACTGCCCAACATCTCCCCAATTACCCCACACCCGGGAGGATGCGCCCTCTCACTGTCCAGCATCTCCCCAATTCCCCCAACATCCGGCAGGACCCGTGCTTTCACTGCCCAGCATCTCTCTAATTGCCCCAACAAGTGGGAGGACCCACCCTTTCACTGCCCAGCATCTCCACAATTACCCCCCCCCCCCCACACACAGAAGGACTTGCCTTCTCACTGCCCAGCATCTCCCCAATTACCGTAACACCTGGGACGACAATCCCTCCCAATGCCCAGCATCTCCCCAATTACCCCCACAAGCAGGAGGACCCACCTTCTCACAGCCCAGCATCCCCGTAATTCCTCCACACCCAGGGGGAACCGCCCTCTCAATGCCCAGCATTTCCCCAATTACCCCCATACCGGGAATGACAAGCCCTCCCAATTCCCAGCCTCTCCCCAATTACCCCCACACCCAGGAGGACCCACCCTCTCACTGCCCAGCATCTCCCGAATTACCCCAATACCGAGGAGGACCTGCCCTCTCACTGACCAGCATCTCCCCAATTACCCCCACACACGGGAGGACCCGCCTTCTCACTGCTCAGCATCTCCCCAATTACCCCTGCACCGGGAGAACCCAGCCACTCACTGCCCAGCACCTCCCCAATTATGCCCATACCGGGGAGGACCCGCCCTCTCACTGCCAAGCATCTCCCCAGTTACCCTAACAACTGGGACGACAAGCCCTCCCCATGCCTAGCATCTCCCCATTTACCCCCGCAAGCGGGAAGACCCGCCTTCTCACTGCCCAGCATCCCCGCTATTATCTCCACATCCAGGAGAACATGCCCTCTCAATGCCCAGCATTTCCCCAATTATCCCTATGCCAGGAACGACAAGCCCTCCCAATGCCCAGCCTCTCGCCAATTACCTCCACCAGCGGGAGGACCCGCCTTCTCACTGCCCAACATCTCCGGAATTACCTCCAAACCCAAGAGTACCTGCTCTCTCAATGCCCAGCATCTCCCCAATTACCTGCATACTGGGGAGGATTTGCCCTCTCTCTGCCCAGCATCTCCCCAATTACCATCACACACGGGAGGACCTGTCTTCTCAGTGCCCAACATCTCCCCAATTACCCAAACACCCAGGAGGTTCTGCCCTCTCACTGCCCAGCATCTCCCCAATTACCCCAATACCGGGGAGGACCCACCCTTTCACTGCCAACATCTCCCCAATTAACCCTACACCCGGGACAACCGCCCTGTCAATGCCCCGCATCTCCCCAAATACCCCAACATCCAGAGGACCCACCCTCTCAATGTCCAGCATCTCCCCAAATCCCCCCACACCCGCGAGGACCCGCCCACCCAGCATCTGGCCAATTCCCGACACACCTGGGAGGACCACCCCACTCACTGCCCGACATCTCCCCAATTACCGCAACACCCGGGAGGACCCGCCGTCTCATTGCCCAACATCTCCCCATTTACCCCCACACCTGGGTGGACCCATCCTCTCACTGTCCAGCATCTCCACAATTACCCCCACACCCGGAGGACCCTCCCACTCACTGCCCAACATCTCACCAATTATCACAACACCCGGGAGAACCCCCGTCTCACTGCCCAGCACCTCCCCAATTACCCTCACACCAGGGAGGACCCGCCTTCTCTCTGCCCAGTATCTCCCCAATTACCCCAATGCCTTGGAAGACAAGCCCTCCCAATGGCTAGCATCTCCCCAATTACCCCCACACCCTGGAGGACCCTTCCTCTCAATGCCGAGCATCTCCCCAATTACCTCCATACCGGGGAGGACCTGCCCTCTCACCGCCCCGCATCTCCCCAATTACCCCTATACCAGAGAGGTTCCGTCCTCTCAGTGCCCAGCATCGCCCCAATTACCCAAACACCTGGGAGGACTCGCCCTGTCACTGTCCAGCATCTCCCCAATTACCCCCACACCCGGGAGCAACCGCCCTGTCATTGCCCAGCATCTCCCCAATTACCCCCACACCAGGAGGACCTACCACTCACTGCCCAGCCTCTCCCCAATTACGCACATACCGGGGAGTACCCCCCTCTCACTGCCCAGCATCTCCCCAATTACCCCCACAACAGGAGGACCCGCCTTCTCACTGCCCAACATCTCCACAATTAACTCTATACCAGGAAGGACACTCCCTCTCATTTCCCAGCTTCTTCCCAATTACCCCCACAACCGTGAGGACCCACCTTCTCACTGACCAGCATCTCCCAAATTACTCCAACACCCGGGAGGAACCGCCTTCCCACTGCCCAGCATCTCCGCAATTACCCCCACACCCAGGAGGACCCGCCCTCTTAATGCTCATCATCTCCCTAATTACCCCCATACAGGAGAGGACCTGCCCTCTCACTGCCCAGCATCTTCCCAATTACCCCCATACCGGAGAGGTCCCGTCCTCTCAGTGCCCAGCCTCTCCCCAATTACCCCCACACACGGAGGATACGCCTTCTCATTGCCCAACATTTCCACAATTAACCCCATACCAGGAAGTACACTCCCTCTCATTTCCCAGCTTCTTTCCAATTACTCCCACAACCATGAGGCCCCACCTTCTCACTGCCCAGCATCTCCCCAATTACTCCAACACCCGGGAGGAACCACCTTCTCACTGCCCAGCATCTCCGCAATTACCCCCACACCCAGGAGCATCCGCCCTCTCAATGCTCATCATCTCCCCATTACCCCCATACAGGAGAGGACCTGCCCTCTCACTGCCCAGCATCTTCCCAATTACCCCACCACGTGGGAGGACCCGCCCTCTCACTGCACAGCACCTCACCAACTACCCCACACCTGGGTGGACCCGCCCTCTTACTGCCCAGCATCTCCAAGATTACCCCCACCCCCGGGTGGACCCGCCCTCTCACTGCCCGGCATTTCCCCAATAACCCCAACACCCGCGAAGACACGCCCTCTCACTGCCCAGCATCTCCCCCATTACCGCCATACTAGGGAGGACCTGCCATCTTACTGCTCAGCATCTCCTCAATTACCCCACGCATGGAGGACCCCGCCTTCTCACTGCCCAGCATCTCCCCAATTACCCCAACACCCGGGAGGATCTGACCCCCCATTGCCCAGCATCTCCACTGTGTGGAGCTTGCACGTTCTCCCCGTGTCTGCATGGGTTTCCTCCGGGTGCTCCAGTTTCCTCCCACACACCAAAGATGTGCGGGTCAGGTGAATTGGCCATGCTAAATTGCCCGTAGTGTTAGGTAAGGGGTAAATGTAGGAGTATTGGTGGGTTGCGCTTCGGCGGGTCGGTGTGGACTTGTTGGGCTGAAGGGCTTGTTTCCACACTGTAAGTAATCTAATCTAATCTAATTCCCCCCACATGCGGGAGGAAGCACACTCTCACTGCCCAGCGTCACCCCAATTACCCCCACACCATGGATTAACCGTCTTCTCTCTGCCCAGCATCTCCCCAATTACCTCAACATGCGGGAGGACTCTCACTGCCCAGCATCTCCCCATTTCCCCCATCATCCGGGAGGATCCGTGCTCTTATTGTCCAACATCTCCCCAATGACCCCCACAACCGGGAGGACTCACCTTCTCACTGCCCAGAATCTCCCCAATTACCCCAAAACCTGGGAGGACAAGCCCTCCCAATGATCAGCATCTCCCCAATTAACCCCAAAAGCGGGAGGATCCGCTTTCTCACTGCCCAGCATCTCCGCAATTACTCCCAGATCCAGGAGGACCCACCCTCTCAATGTCCAGCATCTCCCCCATTACTGCCATACTGGGGAGGACCTGCCATCTCACTGCCCAGCATCTCCCCAGTTACCCCCACAACCGGGTGGATCCGCCTTCTCACTGCCCAACATCACCACAATTACCCCCAAACCAGGAAGGATACGCCCTCTCTTTGCCCAGCTTCTTCCCAATTACACCCACAAACGAGTGGACCCGCCTTCTCACTGCCCACCAACTCCCCAAGTACCCCAACACCTGGGAGGACAAGCCCTCCCAATGCCCATCATCTCCCCAACTACCCCGATACCATAGAGGTCCTGCCCTCTCAATGCCCAGCATCTCCCCAATTACCCCCATACCTGAGAAGATCTGTCCTCTCACTGCCCAGCATCTCCCCAATTCCCCAAACACCGGAGAGGACTCGCCCTCTCATTGCCCAGCATCTCCCCAATTACCCCCACACTGCGAGGACCCATCCTCTCACTTCCCAGCATATCCCCAATTACACCCACAAACGAGAGGACCGCCTTCTCTCTGCCCAGCATCTGCGCAATTACCCCAACACCTGGGAGGACCCGCCCCCTCACTGCCCAGCGTCTCACCAATTGCCCCCACACCAGGGAGGACCCGCCCTCTCTCTGCCCAGCATCTCCCCAATTACCCCCGCACACGTGTGGACCTTCCCCCTCACTGCCCAGCATTTCCCATTTGCACCTATACCGGGGAGGACCCTACCACTCACTGCCAAGCATCTCCCCAATGAGCCCCACAACCGGGAGGACAGGCCTTCTCTCTGCTCAGCATCTCCCCAATCACCCCAATACCCGAGAGGACCAGCACTCTCACTGGCCAGTATCTCCCCAATTACCCCAACACATGGGAGGACCCATCCTCTTACTGCCCACATCTCCCCAATAACCCCCACACCTGGAACGACCCATCCTTTCACTGCCCCACATCTCCCCAATTACCCCCACACCCGGGAAGATGCACTCTCTCACTGCCCACCTCACCCCAATTTTCCCCACACCCAGGAGGACCCCGCCCTCTCACTGCCCGACATCTCCACAATTACACCCACATTAGAAGGACCCGCAATCTCACTGCTCAGCATCTCCCCAAATACCCCCACATCCGGGAGGACTCACCATCTCACTGCCCAGCATCTCACCAATTACCCCAACACCCGAGAGGACAAGCCTTCTCACTGCTCAGCATCTTGCCTATTTCCCAACATCCGGGAGGACTCACCCTCTCACTCTCCAGCATCTCCCCAATTAGCTCGACATCCGGGAGGACCCACGCTCTCTCTGCCCAGCCTCTCCCCAATTACCCCCTCAACTGGGAGGACCCGCCTTCTCACTGTTCAGCCTTTCCCCAATTACCTCCATTCCGGGAAGGTCCCACCCACTCATTGCCCAGAATCTCTCCAATTATCCCCACAAACTGGAGGACCCGCCTTCTCACTGCCCAGCATCTCCCCAATTACCCCTTCACCTGGAAGGACCTTCCCACCCAATGTCCAGCATCTCCACAATTAACCCCACAACCGGGAGGACCCGTCTTCTCACTGCCCAGCATCTCCCCAATCACCCAACACCTGGAAGGACCCTCACTCCCAATGTCCAGCATCTCCTCAATTACACCAACATCCGGCAGGACCCGTGCTCTCACTGCCTAGCATCTCCCCAATTACCTCCACAACTGGGAGGACCCACCTTCTCACTGCCCAGCTTCTCCCCAATTACCCCAACACCTGGTAGGACAAGTCCTCCCAATGTCCAGCATCTCCCTAATTACCCCAACAAGCGGGATGACCCGCCTTCTCACTGCCCAGCATCTCCGCAATTACCACCACACCCTGGTGGGCCCGTCCTCAAAATGCCCAGCATTTCCCCAATTACCCCAACACACGGGAGGACCCGCCCCCTCACTGCCCACCCTCGGCCCAATTACGGCCGTATCGGGGAGGACCCTACCACTCACTGCACAGCATCTCCCCAATGAGCCCCACAACAGGGAGGACACGCCTTCTCACCAACCAGCATCTGCCCAATTACCCCAACACCCGAGAGGACCAGCCCTCTCACTGCCCAGCATCTCCCCAATTCCACCCACACCCGGAGGTACCGCCCTCTCACTGCCCAGCATCTCCCCAATTACCCCAACACCTGGGACGACCCGCCCTCTCACTGCCCAGCATCTCCCCAATTACCCCAACACCCAGGAGGATCCGCCCTCTCACTGCCCAGCATCTCCCCAATTACCCCAACACCTGGAACGACCCACCCTCTCACTGCCCAGCATCTCCCCAATTACCCCAACACCCAGGAGGTACCGCCCTCTCACTGCCCAGCACCTACCCAATTACCCCAACACCTGGAGCGACCTGCCCCCTCACTATCCAGCATCTACCCAATTACCCGAACACCCAGGAATATCCGCCATCTCACTGCCTAGCATCTCCGCAATTACCCCAACATCCAGGAGGACCCACACTCTCATTCCAGCATTTCCCCAATTACATCCATACTGGGAAGGTCCGCCCACTCATTGCCCAGCATCTCACCAATTACCCCCACAACCGGGAGGACACGCCTTCTCACTGCCCAGCATCTCCCCAATTACCCCCACAAGTGGGAGTAACCGCCTTGTCACTGCCCAACATCTCCGCAATTACCCCCACACCCAGGAGGACCCACCCTCTCATTTCCCAGCATCTCCCCAATTACCCCATACCAGGGATGACCCGCCCTCTCACTGCCCAGCATCTCCCCAATTACCCCCACAACTGGGAGGACCTGCCCACTCACTGCCCAGCAACTCCCTAATTACCCCCACAACCGGGAGGACCCACACTCTCAATGAACAGCATCTCCCCAATTACCCCAACACCCGAGAGGACCTGCCCTCTCACTGCCCAACATCTCCCCAATTACCCCCACACCTGACAGGACCCGCCCTCTCACTGCCCAGCATCTCCCCAATTACCCCAACACCCGGAGCAACCTGTCCCCGCACTGTCCAGCATCTCCCCAATTACCCGAACACCCAGGAGAACCCGCCCTCTCACTGCCCAGCATCTCCCCAATTACCCCCATACCAGGGAGTACCTGCCCTCTCACTGCCCAGCGTCTCCCCAATTACCCCTACACCCGGGAGGACCAGCCATCTCACTGCACAGAATCTCACCAACTACCCCACACTTGGGTGGACCCGACCCCTCACTGCCCAGCATCTCCAAGATTACCACCACCCCCGGGTGGACCCGCCCTCTCACTGCCCAGCATCTCCCCAATTACCCCCACACGCGGGAGGACTCACACTCTCACTGACCAGCATTTCCTCAATTACCCCAACACCCGGGAGGACCTGACCCCCCATTGCCCAGAATCTCCCAAATTCCCCCCACATGCGGGAGGAAACACACTCTCACTGCCCAGCGTCACCCCAATTACCCCACACCATGGAGTAACCGTCTTCTCTCTGCCCAGCATCTCCCCAATTACCCCAACATGCGATAGGTCCCATCCTCTCACTGACCAGCATCTCCCCAACTACCCCCACACGCGGGAGGACCCACACTCTCACTGACCAGCATTTCCTCAATTACCCCAACACCAGGGAGGACACACCCACTCATTGCCCAGCATCTCCCAAATTACCCCCACACCCGGGAGGACCCGCCCTCACTGCCCAACATCTCCCCAATTACCCCAAAACCAGGGAGGACTAGCCCTCTCACTGCCCAGCATAGAACATAGAAGGATACAGCGCAGTACAGGCCCTTCGGCCCTCGATGTTGCGCCGACCGAATCCTACCTAACCTATACTAGCCCAATAACTTCCAAATGCCTATCCAATGCCCGCTTAAATGACCATAAAGAAGGAGAGTTCACCACTGATACGGGCAGGGCATTCCATGAACTCACAACCCGCTGTGTGAAGAATCTACCCCTAACATCTGTCCTATACCTACCACCCCTTAATTTAAAGCTATGTCCCCTAGTAACACCTGACTCCATTAGCGGTAAAAGGTTCTTAGTATCTACCCTATCTAAACCCCTAATCATCTTATACACTTCTATCAGATCTCCCCTAAACCTTCTCTTCTCCAATGAGAACAGCCCCAAGTGCCTCAGCCTTTCCTCATAAGATTTTCCTACTATTCCAGGCAACATCCTGGTAAACCTCCTCTGCACTCGTTCTAAAGCTTCCACATCCTTCCTATAGTATGGCGACCAAAACTGCACACAATACTCCAGATGAGGCCTCACCAGAGTCTTATACAACTGCAACATGACCTCAGGACTCGGAACTCAATTCCTCTGCCAATAAAGCCCAGTACACCATATGCCTTCCTCACAGCACTATTTACCTGGGTGGCAACTTTCAGAGATCTGTGTACATAGACACCAAGATCCCTCTGCTCATCCACACTACCAAGTAGCCTACCATTAGCCCAGTAATCCATCATCTTGTTATTCCTACCAAAGTGAACGACTTCGCACTTAGCTACATTGAATTCCATTTGCCACATTTCCGCCCAGCTCTGCAACTTATCTATATCCCGCTGTAACCTACCACTTCCTTCCTCACTATCCACAACTCCACCGACTTTTGTGTCATCCGCAAACTTGCTTACCCAGCTTTCAAGTCCTTCCTCTAGATCATTTATAAAGATAACAAAAAGCAATGGTCCCAAAACAGATCCTTGTGGTACACCGCTAGTAACTGCACTCCAAGATGAACATAATCCATCAACTACTACCCTCTGTCTCCTTCCAGCCAGCCAATTCCTAATCCAAACCTCTAATGTATCCTCAATGCCATACCTCCGAAGTTTTAGCATTAGCCTACCATGGGGAACCTTATCGAACGCCTTACTAAAATCCATATACACAACATCTACAGCTTTACCCTCATCCACTTCCTTAGTCACCTTCTCAAAGAACTCAATAAGGTTTGTGAGGCACGACCTGCCCTTCACAAAACCATGCTGGCTATCCCTGATCACGTTATTCCTACCCAGATGTTCATAAATCTTATCCCTTACCATTCTCTCTAAGACTTTGCCCACCACTGAAGTCAGACTCACTGGCCTATAGTTACTAGGGCTATCCTACTCCCTTTCTTGAACAATGGGACCACATTCGCTATCCTCCAGTCCTCTGGTACTATTCCTGTTGACAACGACGACATAAAAATCCAGGCCAATGGCTCTGCTATCTCCTCCCTAGCTTCCCATAGGATCCTGGGGTAAATGCATCAGGCCCAGGAGACTTATCTATATTCATCCTTTCCAATATTCCCAAAACCTCTTCCTGCATATTTCCAGGGCATCCATTCTTATTATTTGTGATTCCATATTCACATCAGCAACAGTGTCCTGTTCCTGAGTGAATACTGATGAAAAGTACTGATTTAATGTCTCTCCAATCTCCTCTGCCTCCACACACAACTTCCCACTACTATCCTTGACTGGACCGATACCTACCCTAGTCATCCTTTTATTCTTGACATACCTATAGAAAGCCTTTGGGTTTTCCCTAATCCTACCAGCTAAAGACTTTTCATGTCCCCTTCTCGCTTCTCTTAGCTCCCTCTTTAGCTCCTTCCTGGCTACCTTATAACTCTCAATCGCCCCTACTGAACCTTCACGCCTCATCTTTACATATGCCGCCTTCTTCCCTTTCACAAGGGACTCCAATTCCTTACTAAACCACGGCTGCCTCACAAGGCCCTTTACACCATGCATCTCCCCAATTACCCCCATACTGGGGAGGACCTGCCCACTCACTGCCCAGCATCTTGCAAATTACCTACACACCCAGGAGGACCCTCCCTCTCATTGCCCAGCATCTCCCCAATTACCCCAACATCCGAGAGTACCCATCCTCTCATGTCCAGCATCTCCCCAATTACCCCCACCACCGGGAGGACCCACCTACTCACTGCCCAGCATCTCCGCAATTACCCAAACACCTGGGAGGACAAGTCCTCCCAATGCCCAGCATCTCCCCAATTACCTCTATACCAGGTAGAACCTGCCCTCTCACTGCCCAGCTTCTCCTCAATTACCCCCACACGTGGGTGGACCCACCGACTCATTGTCCAGCAACCAGCAATTCCTCAATTCCTCCCATACCGGGGAGGACCCGACATCTCAATGACCAGCATCTCCCCAATTACCCCCACAACCGGGAGGACACGCCTTCTCACAGCCCAGCTTGTCCCAAATTTTGCCAACACCTGGGAGGACTAGCCCTCTCACTGCCCAGCATCTCCCCAATTACCCCCACAACTGGGAGGCCTCGCCTTCTCACTGCCCAGCATCTTCCCAATTACCCCAAACCCTGGGAGGACAAGCCCTCCCAATGACCAGCATCTCCCCAATCACCCCCACAATGGGGAGGACATGCCTTCTCACTGCCCAGCATCTCCCCAATTACCCCAACACCCGGGAGTACCCGCCCTCTCATGTCCAGCATCTCCCCAATTACCCCCACCATTGGGAGGACCGGCCTTCTCACTGCCCATCTCCCCAATTACCCCAACACCTGGAAGGACAAGTCCTCCCAATGCCCGGCATCTCCCCAATTACATCAACAATCGTTAGGACCAGCCTTCTCGTTGCTCAGAATCTCCCCAGTTACCCCAGACCAGGTAGAACCTGCCCTCTCACTGTCCAGCATTTCCCCAATTACCCCCACAACCGGGAGGACCCCTCCTCTCGGTGCCCAGCATTTCCCCTATTACCGAAACAACCGGGAGGACCGCCCTCCCACTGCCCAGCATCTCCACAATTACCCCCAGACCCAGGAGGACCCACCCTCTCAATGCCTAGCCTCTCCCCTATTACCCCCATACCAGGTAGGACCTGCCAATCACTGCCCAACATCTCCCCAATTACCCAAACAATCGGGAGGACCCACCCACTCACTGTCCAGTCTCAGCCCAATTACACCGGTATCGGGGAGGAATAACACACTCACTGCCCAGCATCTCCCCAATTACCCCAACACCCGAGAGGACCAGCCCTCTCACTGTCCAGCATCTCCGCAATTACACCAACACCCGAGAGGACCAGCCCTCTCACTGCCCAGCATCACCCCAATTACCCCAACACCTGAGAGGACCAGCCCTCTCACTGTCTAACATCACCCCAATTACCCCAACACCCGAGAGGACCCGCCCTCTCACTGCCCACATCTCCTCAATTATCCCGACACCCGGAATGAGCCGCCCGCTCATTGCCCCGCATCTCCCCAATTATCCCCAGCAACTGGAGGACTCGCCCTCTCACTGTCCAGCATCTCGCCAATTACCCCAATACCTGGGAGGACCCGTCGCCTCACTCCCTAGCATCTCCCCAATTACTCCAACACCTGGAGGACCCGCCCTCTCACTGCCCAGCATATCCCCAATTATCCCCATTCCGGGATGAACCCTGCCAATCATTGCCCAGTATCTCCCTAATTACCCCCACAACAGGGAGGATCTGCCTTCTCACTGCCCAGCATCTCCCCAATTACCCCAACACCTGGGAAGACCCGCCCTCTCATTGCCCAACATCTCCCCAATTACTCCCATATCGGGGATGACCCGCCCTCTCACTCCCCAGCATCTCCCCATTTACCCCCACACCCGGGAGGACCCGGCGCCTCACTGCCCAGCATTTCCCCATTTACCCCCACACCCGGGAGGACCCGGCGCCTCACTGTCCAACATCTCCCCCATTACCCCCATACCGGGGAGGACCCACCCACTCACTGCCCAGCCTCTCCACAATTATCCCCATTCCAGGAAGGACACGCCTACTCACTGTCCAGCATCTCCCCCATTATCCCCATCCTGCGAGGACCCACCCACTCACTGCCCAGCATCTCCCCAATTACCCCACAACTGGGAGGACACGCCTTCTCACTGCCCAGCATTTCCCCAATTACCCCAACATCTGGGAGGACCCGCCGTCCCAATGCCCAGCATCTCCCCAATTACCCCCACACCCGGGAGAATCCACCCTCTCACTGCCCAGCATCTCCCCAATTACCCCCACACCCGGGAGAATCCACCCTCTCACTGCCCAGCATTTCCCCATTTACCCCCACACCCGGGAGGACCCGGCGCCTCACTGTCCAGCATCTCCCCCATTACCCCCATACCGGGGAGGACCCACCCACTCACTGCCCAGCCTCTCCACAATTATCCCCTTACCAGGGAGGACACGCCCTCTCACTGTCCAGCATTCCCCCCATTACCCCCATACCGGGAGGACCCGCCCACTCACTGCCCAGCATCTCCCCAATTACCCCACAACCGGGAGGACACGCCTTCTCACTGCACAACATTTCCCCAATTACCCCAACATCTGGGAGGACCCACCCTCCCAATGCCCAGCATCTCCCCAATTACCCCCACACCCGGGAGAATCCACCCTCTCACTGCCCAGCATTTCCCCATTTACCCCCACACCCGGGAGGACCCGGCGCCTCACTGTCCAGTATCTCCCCCATTACCCCCATACCGGGGAGGACCCACCCACTCACTGCCCAGCCTCTCCACAATTATCCCCTTACCAGGGAGGACACGCCCTCTCACTGTCCAGCATCCCCCCCATTACCCCCATACCGGGAGGACCCGCCCACTCACTGCCCAGCATCTCCCCAATTACCCCACAACCGGGAGGACACGCCTTCTCACTGCACAGCATTTCCCCAATTACCCCAACATCTGGGAGGACTCGCCCTCCCAATGCCCAGTATCTCCCCAATTACCCCCATACCCGGGGACCCGCCCCCCTCACTGACCATCATCTCCCCAAATAACCGTACACCTGGGACAACCTATCCCCTCAATGCCCAGTATCTCCCAAATAACCCCCACACCATGGTCGACCTGCCGCCTTATTCCCCCGCATCTTCATAATTACCCCGTCTCCATTGGAGGACCTGCCCCCTCATCACTCGGCATCTTCCCAATTACCCAACATCCGGGAGGACATGTGCCCTCTCTGTCCAGTATCACCCAAATTACCCCCACACCAAAGTTGGTCTGCCGCCTTACTCCCATGCATCTTCCTAATTACCCCGTCTCCATGGGAGGACCTGCCCCCTCATCGCCCAGCATCTTCCCAATCATACCAATACCCGGGTTGGCCCGCCGCCTCAGTGCCCACTATCTTCCTAATTACCCCCATACGTAGGAGGACCCATGCCCACTTCCCAGCATTTCCCCAATTACCACCACACCCGGGAGGACCATCCCCTTAACTGCCCAGCTTCTCCACAATTACCCTGCACCTGGGAGGTCCTCCCCCCTCACTGCCCAGTTATTCCCAAATTACCCCTACACCCGGGAGGACCCGTCACCTCACTGCCCAGTATCTCCCGAATTACTCCCATATGAAGGAGAATCTGCCACCTTACTCCAATACATCTCTCTAATTACCACATCTCCACAGGAGGACCTGCCCACTCACTGCCCAGTAACTCCCCAATTACGCCCTCACCCAGGAAGACCCACCCACTTACTGCCTAGCAACTTCTCAACTACCCCCACATCCAGGACGTCCCACTCCCTCACTGTCCAGCATCTCTCCAATTATCCCACACCTGTTATGATCCGTTCCCTCACTCTCCAGCATTTTCCCAATTGCTCCCTCATCCCGGAGGACCCGCCGATTTACTTCCCATCAACTTCCCAATTAACCTCACAACCAGTAGAAACTACTCCCTTACTGCCCAGCATCTCCCCAATTGCCCCAAACCCAGGAGAAACTGCCCCCTCACTGTCCAGCATCACAGCAATTACCCCCACACTTGGTAAGACCTGTCCTGTCACTGCCCAACATCTCCCCAATTACCCCCTCACCCAGGTCTACTTGCCACTCAGTGCCCAGCACCTTCCCATTTACCCCTACAACTGGGAAGACCCACCATGTCACTGCCCAGTTACTCCCAAATTACCGCCACACCGGGAGGACCTGTCACCTCACTGCCCAGTATCTCCTGTATTACTCCCACATGAAGGAGAATCTGCCAACTTACTCCCCAGCATCTCCCTAATTACCCCATCTCCATGGGAGGACCTGCCCCCTCATCGCCCAGTATCTCCCAATTACATCCTCACCCAGGAAGACACATGCACTCGCTGCCCAGCATCTTCCCAATTACCCCCACACTCAGGCAGTCCCACTCCCTCACTGCCCAGCATATCCCCAATTACCCCCTCACCCAGGAGGACCTGCCCACTCACTGCACAACAACTTCCTATTTATCCCCAAAACTGGGAGGAACTGTCCTCTCATTGCCCACCATCTCCCCAATTACCCCCACACCTGGGAGAACCTGCCCCCTTACTGCCCAATAACTCCACAATTACCCCCACACCTGGGAGAACCTGCCCCCTCACTGCCCAATAACTCCACAATTAGCCCCACACCTGGGAGGACCTGTCCCCTCACTGTCCAGCATCTCCCCAAGTACCCCCAGACCTGCTAGAACCCGTCCATTCACTGTCCAGCATTTTCCCAATTACCCCCTCACCCAGGAGGAGCTGCTCACTCACAGCCCAACATCTCCCCAATTATCCCCACACCAAGGAGGACCCACCCTCTCACTGCCCAGCATCTCCAAAATTACCCTAACACCGGGAAGACCCACTCTCTCACTGCCCAGCATCTTCCCAATTACCCCCACACCTGGGAGAACCCACTACCTCAGCTTTGACAAAGGGTCAGTTAGACTCGAAACATCAGCTCTCTTCTCTCGTTACAGATGCTGCCAAACCTGCGGAGATTTTCCAGTATTTTCTCTTACCGGGAGGAGCTGCCCCCTCACCACTCAGCATCTCCCCAATTACCCCCACACCCGGGTGGACCTGTCCCCTCGTCGAAGAGCATCTCCCCAATTACCCCCACAACCGGGAGGACCCACCCCCTCACTACCCAGTACCTTCCCAATTACCCCAACACCCAAAAGGACATGCCTCCTCACTGCCCAGCAAGTCCACAATTACCTCCACACCAAGGATGATCTGCCACCTTACTGCCCAGCATCTCCCCAATTACCCCCACAGCCAAAATAACCTGCCTCCTCGCCACCCAGCATCTCCCTAATTACCCCCACACTGGGTGAACCTGCCTCCTCACTGCCCAGCATCTCCCTAACTACCCCCACACTGGGAGAACCTGCCTCCTCACTGCCCAGCATCTCCCCAATTACTCCCACACCTCGGGTGGACCCGCCCACTCATTGCCCAGCATCTCCCTAATTACCCCACACAGCTGGGAGGACCCGCCTCTCACTGTCCAGAATTTCCCTAATTTCCCACAATTATCCCCAATTGCCCACTTTACCATCCAAATATCCCCATATATGAGGGGACCCACACCGTTTATTCCCCAGCACCTCCCCAATTACCCTGCATTACCACCCAATAATCCCCCTATCCACCCCTACTTGAGAAAACTGGCCCCTTCACTCCCCAGCAACACCCCAATTATCCTCGTTACACTGCACATCTGAGAAAACCGACCCTTTCACTCCCCAGCAACTCCTTAATTACCCCCATTATCCAGACACCTGAGTCGACTGGCCCCTTCACTCTCTAGCAACTCCCCAATTGCCCCCATTTGTTCCAATTAACCTCCATTACCTGCCGGTTACCCCATACCCGGGATATCCCACCTTCCACTGCCCAGCAAATCTCCACATTACTCCCAGTTACGTCCCAATTCAGCCATTACCACCCACATACCCTCCATTACCCCCACACCCGAGAGCTCCTATACCTTTCATTCCCCAGCAATTCCCTAGTTACCCTCATTACACAGGACACCTGAGACAACCCGCCCCTTCACTCCCCAGCAACTCTCCAACTACTCTCATTACTCCACAGTTATCCCCATTATTCCTCCACCTGAGATGACCTGCCCCATTCACTGCCCAATCAATCCCCACTTACCACCATTAGCGCCCAATTACCCTCCATTACCTGCCAGTTACCCCATTATACCTCACACCCAGGAGGACCCACCCAACCTCTAACAACTCCCTAATTACCACCAATACTACCCAATTATCCTCCACTGACCCTCCCCTCACACCCAGGAGGAGCCACCCGTGCACAGCTCAACAACTTCCCTACTAGCCCCACTAGCCATCCTTTAACTCCATTATCCCATGTCCAAGAGGACCCGTCCCCTCACTGCACAGCAACTCCCCAATTACCCCACGCACCTGGCAGGACCTGCCTCCTCACCGGCAAGCAACTCCCCAATTACCCCAGTACTCCCACACCTGGGTAGACCCATCCCTCACTTTCCAGCAATTCCTGAATTACCCCCACTAACCCCCAATTACCCCATACCAAGGACGCCCTCTCACTGCACAGAAATTTCTCCATTACCCTCATTACATCCAATTGCCCCCAATCACCCACATTATTCTCAATACTGAAGGGATCCGCCCCTTCACCATACATGAGCTCTTCCATTACTCGTCACTCTATTACTTCAATCAGCCTCATTACCTCAATTACCAAGAGAATGAACCTCCTCATGAAACAGGAACTCTTCCATTATCCAAACCCATTAATCCCGTTCCCAAATGACTCTAGTTAGGCCCAATTACCTTTTCATACCAGGAGGATTTGCCCCACAGGAATTCTCCCATTACCCCAATTGCTCCAAATTATTCCTCCATACCAGGAGGAACCGCCCCCCTCACGACTCAAGGACTATTCCATTACTCTAGTAATCCTTTTACCCTAAATTACCCCCACAACTGAGAGTGTCTGTCCACTCACCACACAGGAACTCTTACACTACCCCCAATTACAGAGAGGATCTGCCCTGTGGCTACACAGGAACTCACCCATTACCCTAATCACCCCCATTATCTCCAGTCACAAAGAGGACCTACCCCACCCCCCAACTACATAGAAAGTCTTCCATTACTCCAATCACCAACGTTAGTCCTAATTACCCCCATTACTGAGAGTATCCATTCCACTCCCATCACCCTCTCACACTTGCATTACCCCCACTCATTCTATTCACCTCAACCTCTTCACCCTCTTCACTTGTCTCTCTCCTTCCCCGCTCCCCACAGGAGGTGAGGGTCTCCTTGACATCCTTCACTGAGAGCTGTCACACATTTACTCTCTCAGCAACAGAGCGTCACGGCAGCTCCATTCAGTAATTTGCTCTGAACAATGAGTTGTTTGCAAAGTGAGCCCTTTGATGGGATGTTTGATCTGTGATTTCTATGTTTGTGGACCAGCAGACAGTGTTTGTTAAACTAGCACAGAGTTGTAGTGCTTTGAAACATATGATCATAGTCTTTCCAGTACCTGTTGCTTCCAGTTTATTTATTGACATCATGTGGATCGAATCAAAATGGCTGAAGACTGGCATCTGTCATGCTGGGGACCACAGGAGGTGGCCAAATGGATCACCCACCGAGTATTTCTGGCTGAAGATTGCTGCAAATAATTCAGCCGAACCTTTTGTACTGATGGGTCTGGCTCTCCCATCCTTGAGGATGGGGAGATTTGTAGAGCCTCCTCCACCTGTGAGTTTAATTGTAGAAAACTATTTATGACTGTATATGGCAGGGCTGCAGAGCTTAGATCTGATATTTTGGCGCAGGATTACTTAGGTCTGTCTATTACTTAGAAGTTTGGGAGAAGTGGCAGATTCAAACCACTACAAATGCTGGAGGAAAGATCACAGAAGCGCTTCACAGGAGGCTCCCAAGCACGGAGGATGTCACCCAGACAGGGGACGAAACGTCTGCAACCCAAATTCCCAGCTCAGCGAACAGAACCACAACATCTGTCTATTACTGTTTACATGTATACTTTTTAAGCATATAAGTCGTCCTGTTTGGTAGCTTCATCAGATTGACACCTCATTCTTAACTATGCCTGATGCTGCTCCTGGCATGCCCTCCTGCACTTTACATTGAGCTAGCGTCAAATCCCTGGCATAACAGAATGGTTGAGTGGGGGATTTGCTGGGTCATGAGGTTGCAGATTGCGTTTGAGCAAAGGTTTGCTGCTGTTGATGGCCCACAGCACTTCATAGATGTCTAGTCTTGAATTGCTAGATCTGTTCGAAGTCTGTCCCATTTAGCACGGTGATGGTACCACACAATATAATGAAATGTATTCTCAATGGAGTGAAGACAGGACGATGTGACAGGTCACTCCTACTTATGCTGTTACCGACAGATGCATCGCCAATTGGCAGATTGTTAAGTATGAACTCAAGAATGTTTTTCCCTCTTGGTGGTTCCCTCGCCACCTACAGCAGACCCAGACTAACAGCTATGTCCTTTAGGACTCACCAGCTCAAACGTGCTGATCCACTCTTGGTGGTGGATATTGAAATTCTCCATTTTGTGCTCCCGCCACCCTCAGCACTTCCTCCAAGTGTTGTTCATCATGGAGGAATACGGATTCATCAGCAGAGGGTTTCTTTGTCCATGTTTAACCTGAAGTCATGACACTTCATTGGGTCTGGGTCAATACTGGGGAAACTCTCTTCCGACTGCATACCAATGTGCTTTCATCTTCAGTGGATCTGTCCTGCCGATGGGACAGGACATACCCAAGATTGTTGCTGGTCATGTCTTGGGATATGTCAGTTATGATTCCATCAAATGTCAGGGTATTGCTTGATTAGTCTCTGAGATAGCTTTCCCAATGTTGGGACCAGCCGCCAGTTGTTAGGAGGGAGGACTTTACAGGGTTGATCAGATTGTTTCGCCATTGCCTTTTCTATGTCGATGTCAGACTGTCTGGTTTAATTTCTTTGTGAAGAATTTGTAGCGATTGATAGAACTGAATATTTGCTAGGCCATTTCCGTTGGCAGTTGAGGGTCAACCACATTGCTGTGGTCTGGAGTCACATATAGGCCAGACTAGGTAAGGATGGCAGATCTCCTTCGTTGAAGGATTTTCCAGCAATCGACAATGGTTTCATTTGTCATCAGTAGATTCTTGATTCCAGATATTTTGTATTGAATTCAAATTCCACCATCTACTGTGGTGGGATTCAAACCTAGAATTAGCTGAACTTCTGAATTAATAATCGAACAGTAATATCACTAGGCCATCACTTTCCATCAGTACATATCAAGCAGAAACAGCTTTTCAATATCTACTCTGTCCAACCCACTTATGATTTCGAAAACACAATCAAATCTCCTCTCCTTCAATCTAGTAAATTGCTTCTGCATTCTCTCCCATGTATTTGCATCTTCTTGACAATGTGGACATTGGCAACTGTATACAGGTACTCCAGCTGAGGTATTGGAGAAGACTCCTTGTCTTCTGTGAGTTACCTCAATCCAAGCTAAAAATGGAAAATGCTGGAGAATCTCAGCAGGTCTCACAGCATCTCTGGACAGACAAACAGAGCTAACGTTTTGAGTCCAATATGACTCTCCTTGGAACCAAATTCTGGTCTGAGGAAAAGTCATATTGGACTTGAAACATTCACTGTGTTTTTCTCTCTCAACAGATGCTGCCAGACTGGCTGAGGTTTTCCAGAAATTTCTATTTTCATTTCCAATATCCACTTTCTGCATGGTTTTATTTTTGCCTAATCCCTCCTCATAAGTTATCCCAAACACCATGACCCACATCTACCATGTCCCTTGAATGAACTCTGCTCATTATATTCTCAAAGAACTCTTGCAAATTTGTCTAGTATGATTTTCCCATCACAAAACCATATTGACTGTTTAATCATTTTAAGATTTTCTATTTCTTCCTTAGTAATGGACTAAAAATCCTTGAGATTTTCCCCCACAACAAATATTAGGGTAACTTCCTGCTTTCTATATTCTTTCCTTCCTCAACAGAGGTGCCACATTTAATCTACTGAAACCCTCCCAAATTCCAATGAGTTCTAGAATATTTTGATCAATGTCTCTGCAATCTCTGCAGCCTCATTTTCAAAACTCTTTACCGGACTTTACAGGGCTAATCAGATTGTTTCACCATTGCCTTTTCTATGTCTGTGTCAGACAGTCTGTCTGGTTTCATTGCTTTGTGAGGACTTTGTAGCGATTGATAGAACTAAATACATACTATGCCATTTCTGTTGGCAGTTGAGAGTCAACCACGTTGTTGTGGTCTGTGCTGTGGAATAGACAGTCAGATTTTGACAATCTGCCTGACATTAGTTTGTCAGATACTTTGCCCCTCATGATCAATACTGTGATAAAATTGTTCCTTCCATTAGCACCTTGCACAGTGTGCACCCAAAGGGAAATCATTCTGAATATGATTTGCTTCATATATTCTGAAAAAGTTAGCGACTGCATTCTTTAAAATCTGTTTTTAAGTTAAGATATTATGGAAGATCATTTGTTGCTTGGCACTTGAAGCCACTCAACATTGAGCTTTCTACTGAACTATTTATTTGTTTTCAGCTGTTTCTGGTGGTATTTGATGAACTGGTCATTACTTTGGTAAAGAAGATACCCTTTTGGTCTTGAGATCGAATGATGGCGTGGTTGATCATATGCCTGTCCTTTGATCATGGATGCCTGCAAGAAGTCTTGGCTCCTTCCTTTCTGAGGTTCCTTTTCAGAATTGGATTTTCTTTTTGACCCTGGTGTTGAAGTCACCAAGGATGCTCATTTTACTGGGTCTCTTGCCTGCTGCAGCCTTTACCTGCCATCACAGCCGCTGATATCAATTGAATGTCTTCCACCTGGGTCACCACTGTGGACGTGTTTTGGATTGCCTTTTGTCTGGTTTGTCCTCGCTGACCTGACCATCAGAACTCCTGACAGTAATACTCTTAGGATCAATGGAATGCTCAAGTCTGCAAGATGACAATCCACGAACAAGGATTGATACTGTGATGGTTGTCAAGTGTACAGTGCAGCTGAAGAATGTTTTGAAACATGTATTTACTGTAATTGTAAAATTCATAAATGGTGAGACAACTGAAGATTATCATCAAATATAATTATCACTAATGATCTGAATCTTTACATGTTAAGGTTCATTTGCTATGACAATGAAGCAGACTACATCCCTCAGAGGAGGTGAACTATTTGAATGGAGGATTGAAAATTTTGATAGAACTGGAAAGTTTAGCGAATCTCTGATGGGAATATCATGCAACCATCCCACAGCATGAAATGTTTCAAGTTCCTCAAGAAATTATCGAATAAAATTTGAAATGAAAGTTACCAATGACTCCTTTGAATGTTGTCAAGTTATGGAAAGTCTTGTGAAACATTAGCAGACTTACACAAAAGCAATATAAGCTTGAATAGATGAATATAATTACTGCGTTAACATTGCCCAATTCACATTGCAAACATGAATAGGAGCAGAGTATAAACAGACTTATAGAAACACACTACCAATGGTAACACAAACAAAAAACAGCCTAGTGATAATAAAAGGTAGACACAGACACAGTAATATTAAATGGGATCGGAAACCATATATAAACATTCGCAAGCCCATGCAAACACACCTGTGCTCAGTAACACTGATGGAAAGAGACTGTCAACAGTAAAAGGTACTTAGAAACCAACTGACCTGAATTTAATCATTTATATTAATCATGACATCTTAACCAGATTGGTATGCCATTTGGGTTTCTTGCTTTTTGCTCTTTCTCACATGGTTATCTTGAAATTCTAACTGGTAGTGCTGAGCACTGGAAACATGTGATTTAGAGAAGTTTTTCATTGCTGAAACCTGGCATCAGCTAACAATGTGGCATCTATTAAAGAAGCTCCCACAATAATTCCCCCTGTATGAGAGAGCCTTGTTGTTTGAAGTGACATCTGACTGCCTAGGTAATCCAGCCCCATGATTTGGCAATGCTTCTCTGCATGTTCTCTCCCAGGCCATCAGGAACTGTGTTCCACCCTGAAGATAACATCAATGTGGCCAAGAAGTTGGCAAATGAGGTGAGTAACGCTCATGGGTCACATCTTGATCCAGTGTAGGAAGTTGATCAGTGACCTATTAGGTTGAGGGTCAGTATCTCATACAGTCAGCATACACATGTGCTAAGTGAACAGCTATCCCATAAAAGTGAATACACAAATTAACTTTAACAGCAGATGGCACTTTAGGCCAAGGTGTGGGTAGGTTTACCTTGGATGTGTGCCTTGATGAAACAGATGAATAACTAGCTTGTATGTATCATAGAGATACCTGGAGGCAAGGAGAGTTAGGTGTAACTTCGCATGTCATTGACCCCACACTTTACCAAGCAGGACAAGCAGATACTCAGTGCCAGGGCACGAAGACATTCCTGAATTGAGGCACTTCATAAATGCTGAGGAGGAGCTTGTTCTGCTTGTTGGAGATTGTTGACGAGGTTAGAGAATGATTCATGGCAGATGATGAGGCTGCACCAGCCAAGAGTATCGACGAAACATAAGACGGTAAGACATAGGAACAGAAGTGGGCCATTCAGCCCATTGTGTGTGCTCTGCCATTCAATTAGATATGGATGATCTAATCATTCTAAACTCTACTTTCATACCTTTTCTCCATAACCCAAACATTGGCCATGTGATGATCACTGTTTCCAAAGGGATCTTTCTATTCTGAAGTAATTTCTTAAACCTGCCTTCTTACATGTCACCAGATCCAAAGTAGTTTGATTCCTGGTAAGAACCACAACATATTATTCTCAGAAACTGTCTCAAATCCACCCATGAATTATTCCTTACAGCCAATCTGACTCTCCCAATTTATGTGAAAAATAAAGTTACCCATGATTAATGTACTGACTTTCTTACATGTCTTCAATATTTTCCAATTTATTTTCTGGCTTACCGCATAGCTACCATAAGGGGAACTTTTTACTATTCCTACCAGTGTCATCATTCCCTTGTTATTTCTTATCTCCTCCCATATGGATTCTTGATTCCCTACATTGTCCCAATGAGGCAATAATACTACCCCATCCCCCTTTCCTCCCTGCTTGTCCTTTCAAAAAGTTAAATGAAAATTTAGTTCCCCGTTTTGATCCCCTCATCTCCATAATGTGTATAAAATCATATGTGTTAACCTGAATTTGTGTCACTTATTCTTCTACTTTGTACTGAAGGCTACACATCTTCAAGTTAAGAACTATTGAGATTGCCTTGTTAGCATTTTTCTCCCCTTTGATCTTATGTTTTGCTGTTGTATACACTGTCCTTTCTCGTCCCTTTCTGGGTATTTTTTGCCTGTTCATAAATACTTTATTGAGACTAATTTACTTTACAGTCATTTTCAAACTTTTTGGCATCGTTTCTTTACCCCTGCCGATTCGGTGATCTTAAGGACATAAAAATGCAGTCTTACTAAGAGGTCTACACTCCCCTATAGTAACATTGCCCCCATTCTGCACATCCCTGAAGTAGGGATATATGAACAGACATATTCAGGTATTGTTATCTGAAGAGCTGCCTAGTATGGGACCATACTCTCTCACTTTGTAAACTTACAAGATCACTTTCAAACTCTACTCCTATTCCTCAAATCAGGTAAAACTCCTCTCTACAGGTGTATTTTTTTTTCAATTTGCCAAAACATTGGTCCTAGCACATTGGAAATGTAGCCGTTCTCACCAGAACAGCTCCTTTCCATTGATTAGAGTGGTGCTGGAAAAGCACAGCAGGTCCAGCATCATCCGAGGACCAGGAGACTTGACATTCTGGGCAAAAGCCCCTCATCAGGAATGGCTGATGAAGGGCTTTTGCCTGAAATGTTGATTCTCCTGCTCCTCGGATGCTGCCTGACCTGCTGTGCTTTATCAACTCCACTCTAATCTTGACTGATCTCCAGGATCTGCAGTACTCACTCTTGCCTCCTTTCTATTGATGTCATTTGACATGAACTTAAATGCACACTACCCACTCTATTCTTTGAGCCATGTGTGCAGCTCCTTCACTTTATTTACCAGTTTGTCCATGGCTCAGGTAGTAATCCAGATATTAATATGTTGGAGATTTTGCTTTGAAAGAGAATTATTCCTCCGTCATGTTATACATTACGAGACACAGACTCACTGACACATTACACCATTGTTATAAAGTGAGCTCTGTCCTGACAACAACTATAATTGAGTGCTTTAAAATGATGGACTTATCATCAACAGTAAGCTATCCCAGTGTCAAATAATCCAGATCTGTCCTTACCAATGCTTTACCCTAATGTAAAACAGTACCGGTTCCCATCAGCACTGCCCCCGAGTGTTATGCAGAAGTTGCTGTTTCCCCACCAGGCTGTGCTAAAGTGGTCAACGTTTCCTGTCGCACCAATATTCTGTCCCAGCATTAAACAGCAACAGACCTGTTCCCACCAGTCTTGTAACCCAGTGTTATACAGCGATACACTCGTCTCTACAAGCGCTGTGCCCCCGAGTTATACAGTAACAGGCTGTCCCCAACAGTAGTGGACCCCCGTTTTTTTCAGAGACACTGCTGCCCATCACTAAATTACAGTACTATATAGTTGGAAGGAAGATTAGAACTGATAGCTCAACAGTCCAGAACGTAGAGATTTCAAACATGGTTAGGGAGACATGTCATAAGTCGCCTTTCTCACCCTATCTACTTGCATAGTCACCTCTAGTGCTATGGACATGGACCTGAAGATCCTTCTGTACGTCAATGCTTTTCAGGGTCCTATCATTAATCTTATGCTTCCCTTAACATTTTATCTCACAAAGTGAGTATCTCTCAGTTATCCTGATTAAACTCGATCTGTTATTTCTCCACCCAGATCTGCAACTGACCTATATCCCATTGTATTCTTTGTAACCTTCGACACTATTCGCAACTCCACTGATCTTAATATATCTGCAACGTAGTAACCGACCATCTACATTTTCATCTAAGTCACTTATATACATCTCACATACAGAGGTTGCAATACAGATACAACTCGTCAAACCTTGTGTCTGTAAAACACCCTTTCACCACTCTATGGGTAAGCCAATTCTGAATCCATGGTGCCAAGTCACCACTGGTCCCATGCAACTTAATCTTCTGGATCAGCCTACCATGAGAGACCTTGTCAAAAGCATTACTAAAATCCATGTAAATAGCATCCACTTCATTGATCAACTTTGTCATCTGAAAAAAATCAATCAAGTTAGTAAGACATGACCTGCCCTGAACAAGGCCACATTGACTGTCCCTAACTAGGCCATAGTTTTCGAAATGTGCACAAGTCCTACCCCAAAGAATCCTCTCTAATAGCTTCCCAACCACCGATGTTTGACTCACCAGTCTGTCATTTCCTGCATTATCCCTATTTCCCTCCTTGAACAGAGGAACAACGTTAGCGAGTCGCCAGTCCTCCAGGACGTCTCCAGTGGTTAGCAAGGAAACAAGGCCCCAGATATCTCCTCTCTTGCCTCTCTCAATAACTTCACGTAAATATTATTGAACCCTGCTCTTCAAGAGATTGAACACCTCTTCATTCTTGATCTCAGAATACCCTAGAATGCTCCATATAAATCTCCATAACCGCCAAATCATTTTCTTGGAATACCAATGCAAGACATTTATTTAGGATCTCATCCACATTCTCTGCCTCCAAGCTCAAGTTCCCTCCTGTCTCTTTGAGTCGCCCTACCTTCTTGCTCGTTATCCTCTTTTTTAATGTATTAATAAAATGCCTTGGGATTCTCCTCAATCCAACATTTCATGGCCCCTTCTTGCTCTCCTAATTCCCTGCTTGAGTACCTTCCTGCTTTCCTTATATTCTTCAAAGGCCCTGTCTGATTTAAGCTTCCTAAATTTTACATCTGCTTTGTTTATCGTTTTGACTAAATTCAAACCTCCCTCATTACCCAAGGGCTGCTTACCTTGGCATCCTTGTTCTTCCTTCCTGACTGAAACATACCAGTCCTGAACTCTCCCCAGCAGGTCTTTAAATAATTCCCACTGGTCAAATGTGGACTTGCCTGATGACAGCTCTTCCTAATTCACACTCCATAGCTGCTGCCTAAGGCTGATGTAATTTGTCTTCTTCCAAGTGAGAACCTTCCCGCAAGGTCCTGACTTATCCTTTTTCATAGCTATCTTAAAACTTGAGTTGTGGTCACTGTTTCCAAAATGCTCTCCCACTGAAAGGTCAGTCACCTGGCCAGGCTCCTTAGCCAAAACAATGTCCAGTATAACCCCTCCTCTAGTTGGATTATCCAGATAACGGTTCAAGAAAGCCTCTTGGATGCATATAACAAATTAAGCCCCATCTCTTGCTCTAAGGGTGTCCCAGTAAATATTGGGCAAGTAAAAATCACCCACTATGACAACTCTGTTTTTATTGCACCTTATAATCTGCTTACACAGTTCTTCCTCAATCTCTTGGTGGCTATTGGGGAGCCTATAACATAAATCTATCAGAGTGATTGCACCTGTCGTATTTTTTACCTCTACCCATACTGCCTCAATGGATGAGCCTCCAGCATGTCCTCTGTGTGCAGATGTAACATTCTCCCTAATTAGCAATTCAACTCCTCCACTTCTTTTACCTTTCTCCCTGTCTCATCTAAAACAACAAAACTCTGGAACATTGAGAAGTCAGTTCTGTCCCTCCCTCAACTAAGTCTCTGTAATGGCCACACCATCATAGTCCCATGTACTGATCCAGGCTCTAAGCCCATCTGCCTTACCAATAACACTTTTTGCATTGAAGTAAACACACTTCAGCCTACAAGTACCATCGTGTTCATTTACTTGGCGCTGCCTGTCCTTTTCTGTTTGATTTACTGGTCTTCAGCATCTACCTTCCCCTCAATCCCTGCACTTGCAGACCTGCTGCTGTGGTTCCTAGCCCCTGCCACTCGAGTTTGAACCCTCGTACAGAGAAAAGCAACATCATACACTTATTTAAATTAAACTCAATTTACGCTTCCTTGGCACAGTTGATCAAGGCTTTTCAGAAAACCTTCTTCACCATTCACCATGTTACTAATTTTAGTGTCATCTGCAAATTTACAAATCATACCTCCTAAGTTTTCATCTGAATTGTTTTATATAAATGATGAGGAACGGTGGACCCTGCACTTATCCTTGTGGCACACTGCTGGTCTCCAGTCTGAACAACAATCCTCTGTCTTCTACCATCAAGCGACATTTATATCCAATTTGGGACAGCACATTAGCTCACTGGTTAGCACTGCTGCCTCACAACGCCAGGGACCCGGCTTTGATTCCAGCCTTGGGTGACAGTCTGTGCAGAGATTGCACATTTTACCATGTCTGTATGCTTTTTCTCCCACAATCCAAAGATGTGCAGGCTAGGTGAATTGACCATGCTAAATTGCCCTAAGTGTTCAGGGGTGTGGAGGTTAGGTGCATTAGTCAAGGGTAAATGTAGAGTAATAGGGTAGGGGGAATGGGTCTGGGTTACTGTTTGGAGGGTGGGTGTGGATTTATTGGGTGGAATGACCGGTTTCCACACTGTAGGGGTTCTATGATCTACACACTCTGATATCTCATTATATATCCCTGATTTTAATTGCTCCACTATTAGTGGTCAGGCTTTCAATAAACTAGATACCCAATCTTTGGAATTTACACCCCCCACCTCTTGGCATCTTGAAGATATTTGTTAAAACCCACAGCGCATTTGGTCAGTTGGTTGACAATTTGCTTATGTTTGTGCGAAGCACCTCGGAACCCATTCATTATGTTAAAAGTGCCATATAATTGTTCAATTGTCAAAAATTCCTGGGGCATGGCATTCAATTCCTTTTTCAACCCATCCCAGATTGTGAGGTGGCCCATTCTGATCTTGTGCCATGTTAGCTTTTAGCTGAATTACTAGGGCATGCTATCTAGCTTGGTTACTGGGATATATCAGTCCAAACCCTCAAGACCTTGCACACAGCTAGCTGGCCCCCAGACCCCGGAAGACCAGCTGGGTATAATGCTCAACTTCTCGAAGCGACTGATGATGATATGGGCACAGTCTTCTTGTGACAGCAGCAGGAGCTGAAACAAATCCTATGGTTTCTCCAGTGCAAGGGATCCTCTGTCCCACCAGCTGCTGACCCTCCAACCAGAGACTTCATTTCTTGATTTCATGAGCAACAAGAGCCGGAGAGAGGGAACATGTGCTTGGAGGAACCTGAGGTGAGCAGCAGAACCTCCAGTTGGAGGAACAGCTCCTCACGGTTTGTCTCCACTTGGGCGCCAGCAACCACCTTCTGATTCATCAGCCAATTTCTTGGAGATTTGGGGACTTTTGAGATCTCACTCACTCACTGCCCCATTTTCTTCTGCCTTTGATACATCTGTCCATTGCCTGTTCACTGTCCCACAGAATCCAGTATTAAAGTCTCAAAGTCTCCTGTCCTCTCCATTGACGTGAAAGCTCAGTGGATGGCACTGTTGCCTCATAGAATCAGGGACCTGGGTTCAACTCCAGCCTTGGTTGATTGACTGTGTGGAGTTTACACACACTTTCTCTGTTTGTGAGGGTTTTGTCTAGATGTGCCTGTTTTCTCTCAGTTCAAGGATGTGCAGGTTAGGTCAATTGGCCATGCTCAGTTGCTCCCTAGTATCCAGAATTGTGCAAGTTAGGTGGGTTAGCTATGTTAAATGTTGCATTATGGGGATAGGATGGAGGAGGGTTGGGTCGGCCTTTGGAGGATGCGTGCAGACTTGATGGGCCAAATGGCATCTATAATTCTGTGACATCACAATCTCAGCACTGACTTCCCATTCTTCTCTTTTCACATCGGTTGAAATGCTGTTTACCAAGAAATTGGGTTTAGTGGCGGAGGTGTCGCAGACAGTTGGGGACCAAGTGAGTGTTGGTATTGTGTTGCTGGCCTTCAGTGCTGAAGAATTGAATCAACCACTAAGCAAGGCCCTCACAGCAAGGTGAGTGACTACTTGTCATGGATATCAATGTGGAGAGTGACCATTTCTCATGGAATTTACAGCCAACCCACCGTACACTTCTGATTAAGGCAGCTCCGACAATCCATATGTTTACTAAACTCCAGATTTCCATTCCATCCCTGATGTGATAGTGAGCTGTGTATGGAGAGCACATAAGTATCCTATCCTCTATTTAGGAGAGAAGAGAAACAGAAAGCAGGGACCTCCTGGCCACTTAATTTAACGTGTGTCAAAAGGAAGTACCTGGAATCTCTTATTGAGAAAGTTATAGTGGGGCACGTAAAATCAGATGCAGTCACAGTGGTTTTGTGAAAGGTAAATCATGTTAGACTATAAGAGTTCTTTGAGAAAGTGATATCTCATAATAATGGGGGATGTGGTGTTCTTGTTATTCCAGAAGCCACTTGATCGTTAGTATGCTTGCAGCAGGCACCAAAGTAGGTGGTATCGTGAATAGCGAAGAAGATTATCTAAAATTCCAGAGATCTTGATCAGCTGGGTCAAGGGCCAAGGATTGGCAGATAGAGTTTACTTTAGATAAATATGGTATAAATATGGTATAAATATTTTGGTAAGACAAACCAGGGCAGAGCTCACACAATTAATGGTAAGGACTTGGAGAGTGTTGCCAATAAAGGAGGAAGGAAAAACCTCGGGATGAAGGTACATATTTCATTGAAAGTGGAGTTGCAGGTAGACAAGGTGGTCAAGGTGGTATATGGCATGTTTGCCTTATTGGTTAGATCATGGAGTATATCAGTTGAGATGTCATGTTGCAGCTGTCCAGGAGATTGCTGTGGACTGCAGATGCTGGGGATCAGAGTTGAGAGTGTGGTGCTGGAAAAACACAGCACGGCCTTTCCATTTTTCCATTCTTCTCTTTTCACAGTGATTGAGATGCTGTTTGCTGAGGGACTGGATTTGGTGCCGGAGATGTGGCAGACAGCTGGGAACATTATTGAGGCTACTTTTAGAATACTGCATACAATTCTAGTTATCCTTCCATGGGAAGGATGTGGTTAAACTTGAGAGGGTGCAAAAAAAATGATAAAGATTTTCCCAGGGCTGGATGGTTTGGTTTATGAGGAGAGGCTGAATAAGCTGGGGCTTTCTTCCCTTGAGCATTGGAGGGTGGGAATGATCTTCTTGCGGTTTATAAAATCATGAGAGGCATGGATATGGTGGGGAAGTCCAAAACTAGCAGGTATTGATTTAAGGTTACAGGAAAAAAAATTCAAAAGGACCTGAGGGGTAACTTTTTCACGCAGAGGGTAATGCATTTTTGGAACAAGCTGCCAGAGGAAGTGGTGGAGGTGAGTACAATTACTAGATGTAGAAGGCATCGGCATGAGTGTATGATTAGGAAGGGTTTGGAGGGATATGTGTCAAATACTTGTAAATGGCAATAAATCAAATTGGGAATTGGACTGAAGGGTTTGTTTCTGTGCTGTATGATTCTATGACAAGGTACCACATGACAGGTTAAATATAAAACAGGTCTCTGGTGTGGGCTATAACATATTTGTCTGGATAGAGAATTGGTTGGCTATAGGCATCAGCATAGGAATCAGTGGGTCATTTCCAGATTGACGAGATGCAGTGAGTGATATGCAACAGGGATTAGTGTTGGAGCTTCATGTTTTCACAAAATATATTAAAGACTTCATAAAAGGACCAAATGGATGGTTGCTAAATGTGCTTATGATACAAACATAGGCAGGAAAGGAACGTAAGGAGGGCATGAGTATTGAAAGGGGCATAGTCCTTTTTAAATAGCTGGGCAAATTTTGCAAATGGAGGATGATGTGGAAAAATGCAAACAAAAAACTGACATTTTATTTACATGCAGATAATGTAGCATGTTACAGTACAGAGGGACCTGAGTGTCACAGTCTATGACCACAAAGTTAGCATGTGGCTGCAACAAGTGATAGAAAGGCCAGTCTATTGTAAGGGAAATTGTATCATTATTGTAAGTGAAATTGAGTTCCTAAGTTTTGCTTATGTTGGGGTGGTACAAGTCAGCATTAATCTACAGCTCTGACCTGATGACTGTCCATTAAACCATGTTGCACAAGCTAAGGCTCTGCTATCCCCTACAGCTCAGTATACCAAGCATGATCAGTTCCTGTATGGATTAGAGTGGTGCTGGAAATGAACAGCAGGCCAGGCAGCATCCAAGGAGCAGGAAAATTAACGTTTTGGGCAAAAGCCCTTCGTCAGGAGTAGAGGCAGGGTTTCACCAGTTTTCTCATTTCCCCTTCCCCCAACTCACCCCAGCTCCAACCTTTCAGCTCAATACCACCCTCATGACCTGTCCTACCTGCCTATCTTCCTTTCCACCTATCCACTCCACCCTCTGACGTATCACCGTTATCCCCACCTCCATTCACCCACTGTATTTTTTGCTACCTTCCCCCACCGTATTCTTTGCTACCTCCCCCTGCCCTCCTCTCTGACTTATCACCTCCATCACCACCCCATTCACCTTTTGTATTCTATGCTACTTTCTCCCCACTTCAACCCTCTCCACTCTGCAGGCACCTGGCCTCTATTCCTGATGAAGGGTTTTTGCCTGAAACATCGATTTTCCTGCTCCTCGGATGCTGCCTGAGCTGCTTTTCCAGCACCACTCTAATTGAGACTCTGGTTCCCAGCATCTGCATTCCTTGTTTTTACCCAGTTCCTGTATGGGCTGAGAATAATTCCTGTAGGAGCTGAGAATAATTTCTGCCCGACCCAGCAGACCACAGATATTGATCAGGATGGCACACGGGCTATAATGGGGCTGATTTCATTGATTTCATTAGGGTTTGTTGCCTTGGCGACAGAAAGATGGTGGCATCGCTTGTCATGGCTGGATTCCAGGTGAGAGGAAATAGATAGGAAGTGAAATGTTTCCACTGCCAGGTGGGTTTGCAAGCCCTGGGCAGGCAGGTGGAGTGGGAGACTGAGGAATCTATTGCCACCCTCTTTTGGTTCTGGGTGTCACCGGGTAAGGTAAAACAGTGAGAAGATGATGGGGTGCTGCTGTCTTGAACTGCTGCTGTCTTTAGAATACATAGGCATCCACAGTGCCATTCACGAAGATGTTTAATGATTTTGACTCTGAGACACTTGAAGAAACTCCAAATTGTATATCCCAAGTCAGACCGTCAGGTAAGTTGGAGGGGAACTTGCCGGTTTTTCTTTTGGTGGTGGGGGAAGGGGTGGTGGGAGAGGAGTGGTTGTTTCTGCAGCTCTTTACCTGCTCAATGGACGTGGTCCTGAGTTCGGAAGATGTTGTGGAAGGAGTCTTGGTGACCTTCCGCAGTACATCTTTAGAATAGTGTATTGGAAGAGGGCATGTCATTTGACAGATTTGATTTATTATTGTTGCATATGCCTGGGCACAGTGAAAAGTCTTGCTTTGTGTGCAGTACAGGCAGATCATATCGTACCAAATATGTAAGTGAGGATCTGAAACCTGAATACAGGTTAAGGTGACTAGTTGTAGTCAGGGGCAACCACTTAACAGATACCTTTAATAACCTAGGCGGCAACAAGATGACTTCTCCATGCAAATAACATGACAAAATGATTTCTAGGCTGAAAAACTGCATAAAATGGCTTTTAGGTTACTAACTGCTAATTCTGTTATAGCTGCATAAGTGACTAAACACAGTCAGACAATGAACCATTTAAAGCATAGAAATAACGTGACTAGATAAGACATTAATAGCCATCCTGACTGACCTTCGGGTGCAGATGCAATGGCTCAGTTATTGAGATCAGGGTGACCTAAGTATTGGAAAATAAAGTTGGTTCCCAGGTAATATCATTGGACCAAGTAACTGTCAAATAAAGCAGTTACCGTGTATTGACTGGTAATTGTTTGAATGTACTGCGTGATCATGACCTGTACACTTCTTTAAGAAAAGTATTAAAATATCTTTGGTTTAAGGCATGCATGCGGCTCCTCCGAAGAATACGGAAGTACTCAACTTCTGTGTTCCTGGACACTCTGTACCCAGCCATATGAAGAAATAAAGAATGAAGTCTTAAAGAACCAGACTAATTGCGAGCTCTTGTTGACCGATCACAGAACAGACAAAGATCCCCTCCGGGGTCCAGATCTTCAGTAAGGGTGATGGAACAGAATGAGCAATATAATGTTATGGCTGCAGAGAAAGTGCATAAAGAGCGAGATCAATGTTCAATTTGAGAGCTCCATTTCGAAGTTTAATATCAGCAGGGAATAAGCTGTTCCTGAATCTCTTTGGACTTGTGTTTATACTTTCCTGACAGAAAAGATTAGAGAAGATTATATCCAGGCTGCGAGTGATCTTTGATGTTGACTGCCATTCCAAGGCAGTGAGAAATGTGTAGATGGAGTTAATAGATGGAAGTTTAGCTCGGATGATGGTCAGGGCTGTGTTCACAACTCTCTGGAGTTTCTTACAGTCATGGGCAGAGCAGTTACCATACCAAACTGTGATATATCCTATGATGCACCTATAAAAATCAGTAAAAGTCTTGGTGGACATGTTTAATTTCCTTAGCCTCCGACGAAAAATAAGTGCTTTTGTGCTTTCTTGACAATCGCACCAATGTGTGTGACCAGGACAGATTGATGATTGTCACTTCTCAGGAACTTTGCAGTCTCTTCCATCTCCACCTCAGGTCCATTGATATAGGTAGAGACATGCCCTCATCTTTATTCCTGAAGTCAATGACCAGATCTTTAGTTTTGCTGATGCTGAGGGAGAAACTATTATCTTTACATCACACCACTAATCAGGCTATCGCTTTCCTGCATTCTGTCTCGTCATTGTTTGAGATGTGCCCTACAACTGTGGTGTTATCAGCGAACTTGCAGATGGAGTTAGGATGAAATTTGGCCACACTGTCGTGAGTGTACAGGGAATATAGTAAAGGGCTGTGTACACAGCCTTGCGGGGCACTGGTATGGAGGATTATCATGGAAGAGGTGCTGTTACCCATTCTCACTGATTGCAGTCTGTGGTCAGGAAGTCAAGAATCCAGTTGTAGAGGACAGAGCTGAGATCTAGGTCCTGGATTTGGAGATTAGTTTGATTCGAATTGCTCGGTATGGGGCAGGCTTCCTTGGAGTTGGGTCACCATTGGGCCAGGTACTGTTACTGGATTTGTTGGGCCTCAGTTCTGGGTTTACCCGAAGTCTGGAAGGTTGGACCTGCGGGAAGCTGGTCAGTTTGCTGCAGGATCCAGTGTCTGTATTGGGACTATCTGACCTACAAGCAGTTTTAAGCAAACATTGTTCGTTATTTTATCAGGTTTTGAATTGAACTTTAAAAGAACAGAACGATTGTAAGATGTGTAAGAATAAGATCTATGTCGAGAACTTGCAAAGAGTTGCTGTGCGTCGACGCCATCTTGAACACAAGAAATTAATGTGAGTGACCACGAGGGTAATATCAGAGTTGCAGGAGTTGTAGCGTGTGTTATGGTAGATGCTTAGTAAGACCTGACTCCATTCTCCTGTAGATTTGGGAAGTGACAATTTGTGCAGGAATTAGTTTGGACTCTTACCGTGGAGTGGTGTTTGTTAGAGGATTCAGTTAAGCAGATGTCCTCAGCTTGGCCAAAGGTAGGAGAAATATAGGTTTGGGAATATTTAATCACGTGGAATGTGGAAATGGGACTATTTAAGTAAGTGCGATACTTTAATCCTTGAGGTTTGTAGAAACAGAGGTGTTTAATCATCCTGGAGTTTAGAGCAGGAATGTTTAATCTCATGGAAATATGGAACAGGATTTTTGCAGAAATGTAGGAAGAGTCTCTGGGGTGTTGGACCTGATTGATGATCTGATCTGCTGGTCAGTGATGCAGTGTACAGCTCCCATACATTAATATCCCTTACCTTTCCTCTCCCATACGATGGAGAACAACCGTGCGATCCAATCCTGCTGCATGTGCTAAGTTTTCCCAGTTCCATTTTCGACAGGATATCTTCAGCCTGGCAGTGAGTAATGGCTGTCAGCTGATGGCACTGCTTGGTTGGGTGGTTTCTGATGTTGCTTGCAATCCAATGGACAGTAAGCACATCTTGAATCGGAGTCATTCCGTTGCACCAAGAATTGCTTGTGGAACGCGGGACGGATCTCTTACCTTTTTCATGTAGTGGAAACAGCCCAGTCTTTGATATTGTACCTGTGACCTTCCTGCCTTTCCTCACTTAACTGTCATCTCCCTAAATTACTAATGTCTCATCCTTAAATCAAACGTTACAAACACTGGCGATGGTAGCACCCATCCACATTCTTAGCACTTTATTTGTGGGGTATTAGTCTCCAAGTCCAAATGGCTTTCTCAGTAAATAGGTGATGTTTGACTCATCCGGCTGGCTAACTCACCCATTCAGTGTATTGCTTACAGTGCAAAGTCAATACCAATCCTGGTTGAGGTTGACTCAGGAACTGCCTTCTTGCCCTCCCCCGCCTAGAGAAAGCGAAGAAAATGGCAAGCTGTCAGTAACATACTGCAGATGAAAACAGGATCAAACATCAGCAAGCATTCTTTCTGTAACTTAGACAAGTATTCCTCCTTCGATATATGTTGATCCTCAGGACTTGTCCTTGTTTGATGATGCTTCATTCTGAGCTCTTTTCTTTTCTGTTTTTTTTTCATCAGTGGCAGTTGCCTTTCAGTCTGAGAAACATGGTGAAGAGGTAGGTTCTGGGTCAACACCCAGCAGAAGAACAATTGTTCTCTGCTGTTGAAATTCTTCTGAACCCCATACTCTAGCCATCTAACCAAATGAGTTCACCAGTCTTCTAATTTATAAATACAATTAAAAGATTTGCTTTTGTCTTCCAGCTCCTTCATTCTTACAGCTCTGAGCTCATCCTATTCAATATATTTGCTCCCTGTCTGATGCTTTTAAAATCTTGATTATAAACTGAAGACCAAAAGGTGTGGAGAAAGAGTTGCCTGACTTTTATATTTCTCATTCCTACCTTTCCGAAGGAAACCATAAAGATCAGTTTCTTTTGGTTATGATACTGTTGACTTGGTAATTTTAGTGATTTTCCTGCTAGTTTTGAGTCAGAGCAGTTACTCAGGCTGAAGGGATGCCCTTTCCCGTGACTTGGGTGCAGAACGCGTGACCAATATCTCTTCCAGATGTTGAAATACACTAGGTTCTCTTGCTGACCAACAACCTGTCCAGGCGCTTTGAGTCTCGCTTTGGCACTGTGACCATTTTGGAGAGCTGTTTGACGCTGCTGATGGGAATAGAAGGCTCAACGCTGGGCATCTGGTTGGTCCATAGAGAAGGTGAGAGTCTGATCATTCTGTTACATTCCAGCCTGAACTATAAGTGGCTGAGAGATGCATCGTGCATCTGAAACCTTAGCTCCAGATTGTTGAGTGACAGCCTTTCATACCTGTTTGTGTATTCACACATCTTAACTTTTAATCCTTCTACATTTCAACCCTACTAGTACTCCCCAAGTTTCCCCATCTCTAACATTCATGAGTTCAGCATTAGCCTATGTATGTTCACTATTAATCCCCAATAATTCACCAGGCAGCCAGAGAAACAGGCAGTTCCTAGTGATTGCCCATTGCAGATATCAGTGAAGGTGGTGCATTCTTGGTGGAGTGCAGCAAGAGTTAAACCAATGGCATTATGGAAGGGAGAGAGAAAGACAGAGGGAAGTACTGATGACAGCTCTTTCACTAGAGGAATGCTATGGACCACTCCAGACCCCCTCAAAATATCTTAAGAAGGTAGACGAGACCCTAATGATTTCTTAATTTAAAGGCAGATGTGAGGTGGATATTCCAAATGTGATGTAGCTGATCAAACCACTCGGTTTTAAGTAAAATAGAGTTTATTTAAACACTATAGTTGAAAAACGAACAAAGGAAAATGGAATTTAGGAGAACTTATTTCACCGGCATAGCAACTATTACTAGGAAGCCAATTCAACCCAGCAACATTCCATCCACTTACTCCTTGGCTAATAGATTAATTCAAACACAGGTTCTTACAGGCAGGAGAGATTTCAGATAGAAAAGTCAGTCAGGGATCATCTGTTGAAGCATGGAACCTGTTTGCACTTCACCAGCTTCTGCTACAGCTACCATTAGCTTTTCTGCTACAACTATCCCCCAATTATCTTCAAAGTTCTTGCCCAATACCGTCAACATGCCTCCAATTCAGAACTTTAAGTTTTAGATCCGGTCTATCCCTTTCCATCAGTATTTAATACTAATACAATTGTTATCACTGGCCCCAAAGTGCTCCCACAATGATACCTCTGCGCTGCCCTCTTTCCCAAGCACAGGTCAAGTTTCACTCCTTTTATAGCAGGTACATCCACATACTGGATCAGAAATTTTTCTCGAACACACTTAACATACTCCTCTCCATCCAAGCCCTTGACACGATGTCAGACCCAGTCGATGTTTGGAAAGTTAAAATCCCCTACCATAACCTCCCTCGTATTCTTACAGATAACTGGGATCTCCTTACAAATTGGCTTCTCAATTTCCTGCTGACTATTGGGGTGTCTATAGTACAATCCTAATATGGTGTTCATCCCTTTCTTATTTCTCAGTTCCAGCCAAATAACATGCCTAGACCTACTCCCAGGAATGTCTTCCATAAATGCATCTGTAATGTTAACTTTAACTAAAAATACCACTCGCGCTCCTCTCTTGCCACCTTTCTACCCATGCTGTTGCTTCTGTGCCTTTCTAGATTTTGATATGCAGGGATCTGTTAGAAAGTTTGTGAAGGGTCACTGGAGATTGGGCCAAATGGCCTGCCTTCACATTGTCGGGATATTATAATCCTAGCTGAGGATTACATAGAGTGAATTTGCCTCTACTTATTCAAATTGGAGGAATTAAAGTGGAAGTAAAGCTAAATCTCATCTGTTAAAAGTAAAATCCCTTCTACTCTTTTAGACTGACTTGAAGCACATTCAACACTGCCCCAGGACAGGCGCAACAGGCACACTGGAACTGAAAATAAAGTTCCCCAACAAATTTCACATCAAACATTCGCAGTTACAGCATGGTGGTGGTGATGGTGGTGGTGGGGGGGGGGGGGGGGGGGCGGGGGTGGGGAGGGGAGGATGGTGGGTGTGTGTGGGAGGGGGCTGCTGGTGGGGTAGATACAGAGCAAATGTTTCCACTCATTCACTTTTTAAGTCAATTAAACTGAAAGTAAAGTGACATTCCTCCAGGGCTTGGACCTGTCAGGGGGCCTTCTCATGGGTCTTCTCCTGATCAAAGTGGCAATGAACAGGTCAAAGCCACTGGACAGGTGTCACTTTACTTTCAGTTTAATTGACTTAAAACGTGAATGAGTGGAATGAATCTGGCAGATATGGCAAAGAGTAAGATCATAGAATTCTATCCATTCTCTATATATCTCTAACCCCTCAGTCTGTTACACATCTTAATGGCCTCATAGATTTGCCTCAACGCCAGAATGTTGAGAAAACTTGTCCCACAAGTCACTTCAGTTTACTCTTCGTTCAAGCTCACTCCAAAGCCATGGAGTGGCTCCACCTCACTCAAATTCATTCTCTCTCAAATCAGGCCACTTCATCCAATTAAATTCAACTTCAATGGTAACATATCCACTTGGATTTAGAACTGGCTTGCACACAGATTATAGTGCTGGGTGTTTTCCTGGTTGGAGATCCGTGAATACCAGTGCTCCGCAGGGATCTGTTTCACGAAACTGTGTTTGGATAGTCCAACTTGACAAGAGGCCTTACTGGACCATATATTGCCTAAAGAGGCTGGCCAGCTGACTGACCTTTTATTGGGAGAGCATTTTGGAAACAGTGATGACAAAGTCTTCAGTTTTAAGAAAGCTATGAATAAGGATAAGTCAGGAACTTGTTGGAAGGTACTGAATTGGGGGAGGTCAAATTAAAACAGTGTTAAGCAGGAGCTCGGGAGAGTTAATTTGGCGGAGCTGTTATTGAGCAAGTGCATATTTGCCATGTGGGAATTGTTTAAATATCTGCTGATTGGAGTTCAGGATTGGCATACTCCACTATGGAGGAAGGATATGTAGAGAAAGGGATTGTTATATCCGGTCCAGTTATTTTGAAGACCATCCATGGGAAATTGTTAAATATTTTGAAATATTTTTAACACAATTTTTACCATTCACTTTTGTTCTGTTTCTCAACATTCTGGCAATGAGGCAAATCTATGAGGCCATTAAGATGCGTATCAGACTGAGGAGTCAAAGATAAATAGAGAAGGGACAGAATTCTATGATCTTACTGTTTTCCATATTTTCCAGATTCAAATGTCTCTATAATGAGACTGATACAATCCGCACTGACAAACAGTGTGTCTTCTGCTATCAGTGAACCATCCCCAATTCTAACGGATGCAGACTCTCTTCATGTAATTAACTTATGTACTGAGCCCATCTTGACCAGGGGAAGGACAACTCTCGATCCGAGTCAAACTGTACCCATCTTCCCATCATCTCCATCAATCCTATGCATGGGGGTTTGACCAAAACGCACAAAAAGCAACAGACCTATCCCCAACTGAAGCATACAGTTTCTCAGGTCGGTAGGGTAGCTCAGTGTAAAGCTCAGACAGTGGAGATCTCTCTGCTGGACAGAACAGCAGCACCTCATCACAGCCTCTCTCTCTGTCTCTGTCTGTGTCTGTCCTTTTTGTGTTTATAGTGAAACAGTGCCACCCTCTGATGGCCTCCCTGAGCCACTGCACAAGTGGGAGATTTCTTTTACCCTTGGACAATTTGCTTCTGTCCACTGTTCATTCCATTATCTCGAAACTGCAGTCCCCGTTTCAAGTCCAAATCAATCCAAACAATAACAAATAGAAATAGAGTTGGATAAGTAATTGGATTGTTTTATCTTTCTAAGTCTGTATAAAAATTTAACTTTATTTCATAAACTGTAAAAACTCGTGGTTTATTTTCTGAGTCACTCTGTGCAACCATCCAATCCATCTAAGATAAAGAGAAAGCGAGTTCCTGATCCCTGACCAAATTGTCACATTGACTCCAAGCTCTGGTCCTGCATTATAACACTGATCGGGGGTGTTGAGCGAGGGGGGCATGGGACCATTTTGACATTGGTACAGACTTGGGAGTTGTTCATTGCTTGATGAGCAAATTCTCATCATTTGCTTGGTTGTTCTTGCTATCTCGATGTTGGGGCTATTCCAATTATATTCACGATCTGGTAGTGACAGATGCAGAGTGCCAAGCTGCTATATGTTAGTATTAGTTGGCCCTCTCACTGGACTGAACTTTGTTCCATGTTCCTTATCACCTGCCTGCCCAAGCCAGGCCTGTATCCCTGTTCATTTGTATCATCCCGCTGATGTTAAATTGTAAATGTACTGTGTTCAGTCGTCGAACAGATTTAAGCTCATTTGGGTAAGACTCAAACTCAGGAAGCTTGCTAACTTCACTTTAGTTTCATTAATTTGTGCAAAATTCTTGTGTCCATTTGTACTGGAACAGTGTGCTACGTCTGCTCTGAGTTGTGTCTGCAGCACTGTGTCTGTATATAAACTCTGGATTCAGTGGGGGTGGGGGAAGGACAGGAACAGACCTGGGCTAAACCATTGACCTGCTACTTTCTCCCACACCCCCTTCTAATCCCACAAAGTTGAAAATCACACAACATCAGGTTATAGTCCAACAGGTTTATTTGGAAGCACTAGCTTTGGAAGTAGTAGCTACCTAATGAAGGAGAAGCTAGTAGTTTCAAATAAACCTGTTGGAGTTTCAACTGGCCTTGTCTGATTTTTAACTTTGTCCATCCCAGTCCAACAATGGGACCTCCTCAGCATAATCCCACAAAGACGATTGTTGGTGTGACCTGTACCTGGGGGAAGTGTGTGCCAGTTAGAGACAGCTGGGAGCAGACTGAATGAACTTGGGTTGGGAAGGAGATGCGGTTTGAGTGATACATCCTGAGGGCATTTAAACCTGACTCAGTCAGCCATTACCCTCTTGCCAAGTAGACTAACCAGGGATGAGTACTGTCTTTGGGTATGAGTGTGAGTTGTGTTCAATCTCAAACCCAGTTTTAAACCTTTAAGCCTCCCCAACCAAAGCATATTATGTCCCTGGTGGGACACACAGAGAAAGAAATCAATTGGAGAGTGACCTGGGACGAGCTGGAATGGCGAGTATTGCCTCTGTCTCTCCATGCTTCAGGTTTGCTTCTGCCTCACTTTTCCCCTTTTCTATCTCACTCTGACTCTTTTCCCCCACCCCTCACTCCCGACTTACTCTGGCAACCTTATTTTTGCTTTTACTTTACTCTGTCTTTCTGCCTCATTTCCTGTTACTTCTCTTTTTGGTGTGTCCAATCTTTCTTCACTCAGTTTCTTTTCATTTCTGTCTTAGGTTCTTTATTGTCTTTCTCTCCTTCTTTCGCTTCCCCCTTCTCACCAACAACCAAGCGATGTCTTGGCACTTGATTGAAGGTTCTAGTGAATATGAATCAAAATAGAACAGTCCTTCCTTAGATAGAGAAACCAAACCTGCACACAATATTCTAAATGTCTTATATGGCCAGAGCAGTACCGTTGAAGTACAGATTTGAGACAGCCCAGGGACTCAGACCTATAAAGCCTCTCTCTTGGTTTGTCCGAGAGCTCGTACTCTTTGAATGTCTGGAACAAAAACCTCTTGCAGACAGTTTAGTTTAATTTTCGTCATCCATGTTAGTCAATAATAACATCACTCTTATGACATAACACATACCTATGATCTAAACTAGCTAGGATCTAATAACCTAAGAGAGTACCAACTCTTCAAGTGCAGGCTACTTCGATGTACTGATACAAAGTGGCTTCCTTTATACAAAAGTTGAAAATGTGTTGCTGGTTAAAGCACAGCAGGTCAGGCAGCATCCAAGGAATAGGAAATTCGACGTTTCGGGCATAAGCCCTTCATCAGGAATGAGGAGAGTGTGCCAAGCAGGCTAAGATAAAAGGTAGGGAGGAGGGACTTGGGGGAGGGGCGATGGAGATGTGATAGGTGGAAGGAGGTCAAGGTGAGGGTGATAGGCCGGAGTGGGGTGGGGGCGGAGAGGTTAGGAAGAAGATTGCAGGTTAGGAGGGCGGTGCTGAGTTGAGGGAACCGACTGAGACAAGGTGGGGGGAGGGGAAATGAGGAAACTGGAGAAATCTGAGTTCATTCCTTGTGGTTGGAGGGTTCCCAGGCGGAAGATGAGGCGCTCCTCCTCCAGCCGTCATGCTGTTATGTTCTGCCGGTGGAGGAGTCCAAGGACCTGCATGTCCTCGGTGGAGTGGGAGGGAGAGTTAAAGTGTTGAGACACGGGGTGGTTGGGTTGGTTGGTCCGGGCGTCCCTGAGGTGTTCTCTGAAGCGTTCCGCAAGTAAGCGACCCGTCTCCCCAATGTAGAGGAGGCCACATCGGGTGCAGCGGATGCAATAGATGATGTGTGTGGAGGTACAGGTGAACTTGTGGCGGATATGGAAGGATCCCTTAGGGCCTTGGAGGGAAGTGAGGGAGGAGGTGTCGGCGCAAGTTTTACATTTCCTGCGGTTGCAGGGGAAGGTGCCGGGAGTGGAGGTTGGGTTGGTGGGGGGTGTGGACCTGACGAGGGAGTCACGAAGGGAGTGGTCTTTGCGGAACGCTGATAGGGGAGGGGAGGGAAATATATCCCTGGTGGTGGGGTCCGTTTGGAGGTGGCAGAAATGACGGCGGATGATACGTTGTATACGGAGGTTGGTGGGGTGGTAGGTGAGAACCAGTGGGATTCTGTCTTAGTGGCGGTTGGAGGAGCGTGGCTCAAGGGTGGAGGAGCGGGAAGTGGAGGAGATGCGGTGGAGGGCATCGTTGATCACGTCTGGGGGGAATCTGCGGTCCTTGAAGAAGGAGGCCATCTGGGCTGAGCGGTGTTGGAACTGGTCCTCCTGGGAGCAGATGCGGCGGAGATGAAGGAATTGAGAATATGGGATGGAGTTTTTACAGGGGGCAGGGTGGGAGGAGGTGTAGTCCAGGTAGCTGTGGGAGTCAGTCGGTTTATAGTAGATGTCTGTGTCCTCCTCCCACCCTGCCCCCTGTAAAAACTCCATCAGGCAGCATCCGAAGAGTCAGAGAGTCGAAATTTCAGGCTTAAGCCCTTCATCAGGAATGCGGCTTAAGGGCCATGGGGACTGAGAGATAAATGGGAGGGGGTGGGGCTGGGGAAAGTTGGCTGGGAATGGGATATGTCGATGTAGGTGGGGTGAAAGTGAAAGGTTGGAGACGAGGGTGGAGCAGGTAGGTGGGAAGGAAGATGTCCATTTGTCTCTCAGTCCCCCTGACCATCAAGCCACGTTCCTCTTGAAGGGCTTGTGCCCAAAACATCAACTCTCTTGCTTTTCCGATGCTGCCTGGCCTGCTGTGCTTTACCAGCACCGCGCTCGCGACTGCTGAGATCTTCCAACAATTTGTTTTTTGCCTGAATCCTGAGAAAACGTTTTAAAACCCAATTAACAATCACACAAATACATGTCTGTTATTACCTTTTACTTAGATCTAATACATCACTTTCCTTTGTTAAACACACAGATATGTGCTCTTTTCCTGCTGTCTGATGGCCAGTGACCCTAAATTGAGTGACTTTAATTTGATTTTTTTAAAACTCTGACTTGAGACTTTCCAGGGCTCAGCAAAGACCCTTCTGTGGGCGACTGAACTAGGGGTGTACAAACTGTTAATGGCCTGTTGATGTGATTATAAGACTGATGGAAAACATGTCAATTTTACTTCCATCTTTAACCCTTGCACCATGTTTCAGCCATCTAAATTCTGAGGAACTGGGCTGAAACCGTTTAAATCTGGAAATATATTTCTGAAAAGTCAATGTGTAATGGGTTCAAAAGAATGAAATTCAAAACATCAGTATAAAATAGAAAGTGGTTGAGTTCATACAGCAATATTTAAGTTATTTCTCCTACATTAAAATAGTAAGCTCTTTTCAGCTTCTTTAACATATAGTTTGACCCGAGTGATTGGGTCATTAGCTGTTATGCTTGTAGTTATCTGCGAATCGATAACACCTTCCATGAGCAGACCACCCTTAGAAACATTAAAATAAATCAGTTGACACATACTGCTCATTTTCAGCCTCTTCCCTATTAACCACATCCCTCCCTGGGGTTTTCCAGCTCACCCCCATTTCTTTAACCACCTCTCCCAATATTACATCCCCACCCAGTTGATGTCGTCCCATAATTTTGTTCCCCATACTTTGCTGCCTTATACCCCCTCCCACTGTTTTTTAACCCCTCCCACATTCCCCTACTTCACCCCGATTGAATTTACCCTCTAACCATGCCCCCAAATACACATAAGCTCCCTTTGTGTCTCCACCATGTATAGTCTGCAAACCTTATCCCCAACCCCGAATTACCACAATCCACTTTTCTGAGTTCCAGCCCCAAGGTTGGAGGGGTTTTTGAGACAGGGTACGCATGTGCAGGGACTGACTGGCCTATTGACTACTTGTACCCTCATAATAACAACAAGATCCCAGTTCTCCTAGGCTTCCTCTGCAAGCCTCACTCCCCTCCCTCACTGAGAAAGGGACTTCATTCTCCTCACCCAACCCTAGCATGCATAAAACAGGAGACAGAGAGAACAGCAAGATTCTACTGTGATAATGTATGTGCAGTACCATGTGGCACTGAGTCCAAATCAAGCTCAGGGACAGGACCAGCAGGACAGAAGGATGACGAGCAAGGGAGAGAGAGAACCTGTGTGAGAGAATGAGGGCTGACATTTTGGGCATGAGCCCTTCCTCAGGAATGAGGAAGGGCTCATGCCCGAAATATACATTCTCCTGCTCCTTGGATACTGCCTGACCTGCTGCGCTTTTCCAGCAACACGTTTTCAGCTCTGATCTCCAGCATCTGCAGACCTCAGTTTCTCCTGAGAGAATGAGGGACAGATAAGGATGGAGAATACAAGCGAGCGAAGGGACAGCAAAAGCATAACAGACAGCGCAAAAGGCAGAGAAAAATTCCATGGTGAAAGAAATTGCAGGACACATTTTTGGGGGTGGGGGTTTCGTGGTGAGGGAGAGACCGAAAGAGAACTGCACCGCGAGAGAGAGATAGATAGAAAGACTGTCAAGGCAGAGTGTGAAACCAGGGAAAGAGAGAGATGTCCAAACATAGCTAGAAATAAGAAAGCGCAGAAAATAATCCCAAGGAACAGTGAAGGAATGAGAAAATGAGAACCGAGGGAGAGAGAGATATGGGTCAGACAAAAGAGAAATAAAACCAAGGGAAAGAGGAAGAGCAAATGAGAGAGAGAGAGAATGTAAAACCCAGGGAGAGGACAAGAAGCAGCAGAGAGAGAGAACCCCAGGGAAGAAACTAAAAACAAAAACAGCAACAGAGCAAAAACCCAGGCAAAGAGGCACACACGAAGGATAAAAAGAATCAGCTCAGGGAGCCGAGAGAAAAGGACTGGCCAAGGAATAGAGAGCAATCGTAAGGAGACAGAGACAGATAGACACACATCCTGAGTGAGACCGCACGTGAAGTACTGTGTACCGTTTTGGTCTCCTTTTATCTGAGGAAGAATGTTCTGCTAATGGAGTGAATGCAGTGAAAGTATATCATGTTGATTCCTGGGTTGGGAGGGCTGACATTTGAAGAGAGATTAGATCAGATATGGCTGTTTAGAGTGGAATAATCAGCCATGATCGTACTGAATGGCTGAGCAAACGTGAAGGTCAAATACTGTACCTTGTTATTGTTTTTTTTTCTATGTTTCTACACAAATGCCTACAAGCATGTAAATGCATTGGATTCTGACTGAGAAGAACCTCTGTGGTTTAATATACGAAATAGGTACAGATGTAGATCATATTATCAGTCAGACCTGAGAGGATAAAATCATGGGTCATCTGTCTCAACTTGACTTTCCCGTGCAATGTTACTACTTTAATTCTGAACTGTGTGCACGTGGCTCAAATATTTTGCTATTGAAATCACCATTGTGTAGTGTAAATGGTCACTAAACTCTTCGAGATTTGAATTGTTTAAAGATATTCGAATTTACAATGGCACTGCATTTCGAATAATACAAATATTTAATTGTTGTATTGCTTCAAATATGGAGCTGCTCATAATCTGTACAGTTGTCCTGGATTCAGCAATTCATGCGGTGTTGTGGAAACCTGGTGAATCGCAGGCTCATGATAAAATCGAAACTAGCTGAATGTTCAGGATGAATCTTCCTTACTGAATGCAAGTGATACTGGTTTCATTACATATATTTTCGAGGATAGACATCCTTTATTGCTAGGAGTTCTTGAGCTGGACTTCGCAAAACCCTGCAGTATATTGACACTTTCAGAAAGATCAACTTTTGGGCAGGTGTGAGAGAGAAAGTCAAAGACAGAGAATGAGAACTGAAAACACAAGGCGGGGTTAAAAAGGAAACAAAGAAAAAACAAACTTATTGATTACTTTCCAGCAATTAATGGAATATAGTGTTAGTCCCACAGCAATAGCTTCTCAACATACCATTCCTTCGTGGGGATAAATGTTTCGGGGTTACAGTGCCATTTTCAAGTCACTTGGATGGAGTAAATGGAGAGACTAGCTCCTGCTGAGTTAACACCTGGGCCTAGTTCGTTTGGACTTGACTCATGCAGTGAGAAAATCACTTTTTATAATAATGCAGAAAGAAAAGTAACTGAAGACACCTTCCAGGTTCAAGTCTACTTTGTTCCTCACTCCACATATTCCACAAGACTTGTCTGACATTTTGTTTTAATTTCAGAATTCCAGCATCCACTTTATAGTGCTTTTATCTTCAGAAACAGAACAGGTCAGTAAGTCAGTAAGTTTTATGTTGCCATTTCCTCAAGTGTCAGTCTCTGCAGTCCCACACCAGCAGTACGTCTGCTTTCCTTATAGCATCTGTTCGTGGTCTGCATCTATCTTTATTTCTAGTAGCTTGTGTAACAATTTGCCCAGATTGAATATCAAAATGCTGTTGTTGGTATCCAATTGTAAAATCATTCATCCATTAGACATGTGATTGATGCAGATGAAGGCGAGGATTTTACACAATTCTGAGATGAAGTGCCAGTGTGTCAAGTAAGTTCAATATTGTTGATAGCTTATTAACTCTCATCATGACACTAAATTGAGGGACTTAAATTGAGGGGCATGATATTCATGTTTATTTTCACTCCATGTTGAGACTTTCCAGGGTTCAGCAAAGGCCCTGTTCTGAGGTTACTGAACTGGGGACATACAACCTGTTGATTCATTCTGTTGATATGATTACCAAAATGATGGAAATTCTGTCAATTATACTTCCTTCTTTAAATCTCTCACCAAGTTACAGTAACCTAATTGCATCTAGATAATTGAGAAACTGTGCTGAAGTTGTTGAAGTCTGTAAGTATATTTCTCAGAAGCCAGTAGGCAGTGAATTTGAAATTAAGAGAATTCATAATATCATTATAGAACAGAAGAAGTAACGCTGATTGAGTTAATGTTGCTATATTTAAGAAGTTATTTCTCCTAAATTAAAATAATAAGCTGCTTTCAGCTTATTTAACATTTAGTTTGACCTCGTTGTCAACTGTTTGATTAGATTAGATTCCCTATTGTGTGGAAACAGGCCCTTCGGCCCAAACCAACTCCAAAATGTAACCCACCCAGTCCCATTTGCCTTTGATTAACGCACCTTGCACTATGGGCAATTTAGCAAGGCCAATTCATCTGATCTGTATATCCTTGGACTGTGGGAGGAAACTGGAGCACCCAGAGAAAACCCACGCAGGCAAGGGACAAATGTGAGACCTCCACACAGACAGTTACCTGAGGCTAGAATCGAACTTGGGATCATGGAGGTGGAAGTACTAGCCACTGAGCCACTGTGCCATCTGCAGAGTCAGTGACCTGCGAATTCATATCACTTTCCAAAAACAGACAACCTTTAGTGACATGAAAATAAATCGGTTGACACATACCCAAATGTTATTGAAGTCAAATTTATCTCTTTATTTCTCATTTGTTTTGAGTTGTGGAATTGTAATCTACATCAGTGACATGATCTACAAATTGTTCATCGCAGGAATTAAGTGTTCAAAAATTATTAAAATTATTGAAATTTACTTTTTCAAAATGCTCAGGACTGACCTTCCTTTAACTAAGAACATGCGGTTGGTCTGTTTCCCTTTTCAGTCTTTCTTTTAGTCAGTTTCTCGAATACAATATGACAATCTGTCAGATCTTGTTATGAGTCAAATATTTCCAGTTTACCTGTGCAGAGTTGTGAAACTGAGCATGAGTTCATTTGAAAAGCGAACACAGAGGAATTGGAGCGGCAGGGTAGGGGTTATGGGGATAACAGGGAAAGTGACATAGGGGATTCATGACAGAAAGGTGGGAAGTAACTGGTTCATTGGATGTAGTCAGCTTGAGAATAATGAGTTTAAGAGACATACACTCACAGTAAAAATAATTTGTATGGTGGCAAATGGAGATCGGAGCAGAAAATGTTTAGGAGAGGGCACCGTGATCATGGGAAGAATGGGACTTGGAGAATGCCAACTGTCTTCGCGTTCTGAAAATGGGGGGTGGTGTGGTAATAATGATGTTGAGGTGATTGAATATGCAAGGAGTGGGAATTCAGGACAATGGGGAGAACAGAATGGAGAGGAAAGCACTTTCAGAGAGATCAAATTGGAACACTGCTCTCTTTCTGCAATCCATGTTAGCAGCCTTTGAATGTGGAGGTTGACTCATTCTCTTGCCTTTTCCTCATAACCCATCAAGTGGGTTGGCAGGTTGCTACGCAGCGCAGTACGACCTCTATCCCTGTCCGATGGCATGTTCCAGCATAATATACACCAGAAACTGAGTCTGCTTCAAGCAAATAATCATGACTCAAAATCTAAAGGGAGAGAACATCAGTTTTGTCTAGATAGTGACTCTTCAAGCTGGATAGCCTGCAATGCAAAATGAAAGCAGCTTCCAATATAGAGTCATAGAGATGTGCAGCCGGGAAGCAGACCCTTCAGTCCAATTCATCCATGCCACCCAGATATCCCAACCCAATCTAGTCCTACCTGCTAATACCTGTCCCATATCCCTCCAAACCCTTCCCATTCATAAACCCATCCAAATGCTTGTAAATGTTTCAATTGTACTAGCCTCCATCACTTCCTCTGGCAGCCCATTCCGAACACGTATCACACTATGTGTGAAAAAGTTACCCTGAAGCTCTCTTTTATATCCTTCTCCTCTCACCATAAACATATGCCTTCGAGTTCTGGTCTCCCCCGCCCCAGGAAAAAGACTGCCCATTTGTCCTATCCATGCCCCTCATGATGTATAAACCTCTGTCAAGTCACCTCTCAGCCTCTGATGCTCCAGAAAAAACAGTCCAGCGTCTTCAAACTTCACAATTTAGACATTTTTCAGTCTATTTCCCAACATTCTATATCTTTCATGTCCTTTTCCATAGTAAACACTGACGAAAAATACTAGTTTAGTATTTCCCCCATTTCCTGCAGCTCCCCACAAAGGCTGCCTTGCAGATCTTTGATGGGCCTTATCCTGTCCCTAGTTACATTTCAGTCCTTAATGTATTTGTAAAAACCCTTTGGATTCTCCTTAACTCTATTTGCCAAAGTTATCTCATGTCCATTTTTTGCCCTCCTGAATTTCTCACTTAAGTATACTCCTATTTCTTTATACCCTACTAAGGATTCATTTGATCTATCCTGGCTATACCTGAAATATGCTTCCTTCTTTTTCTTAACCAAACCCTCAACTTCTTTAGTCATTGAGCATTCCCTACACCTACCAGCCTTTCTTTTCACCCGAACAGGAATATACTGCCTCTGGACTCTCGTTATCTCATTTCTGAAGGCTTCCCATTTTCCAAACATCCTTTTACCTGTGAACATCTGCCCCCAATCAGCTTTTGAAAGTTCTTGCCTAATATCATTAAAATTGGCCTTCCTCCAATTTAGAACTTCAACTTTTAGGTCCGGTATTTCATTTTCATCACTATTTTAAATCTAATAGAATTATGGTCGCTGACCCCAGAGTGCTCCCCTACTGATACCTCAGTCACCTTCCCTGGTTTATTTCTCAAGAGTAGGTCAAGTATTGCACCTTCTCTAGTGGTACATCCACGTACAGAATCAAGACATTTTCTTATACACACTTAACTAATTTCTCTCTATCTAAACCCTGATCACTATGGCAGCCCCAGTCTATGCTTGGGAAGTTAAAATCCCTGCCCATAACCACCCTGTTAATCTTACAGATAACAGATCTCTGGACAAATTTGTTTCTCAATTTCCTGCTGACTGTTAGAGGATCCATGATACAATCCCAATAAGATGATCATTCCTTTATTATTTCTCAGTTCCACCAAAATAACTTCCCTGGATATATTTCTAGAAATATCCTAGCTCAGTATAACTGTAATGCTATCTCATATCAAAAATGCCACTTCCCTTCCTCTCTTGTCCCCCTGTCTCTCCTTCCTGTAACATTTGTATACTGAAACATTAACTGCCAGTCCTGTCCATCACTGGGCCATATTTCTGCAATAGCCATGATTTCCCATCAGTCCACAGCTTTAGCTGCAGTCAGTTTGCTGGTCAGTGGTCCTATACCTTTACAGTCTGGGTACCGAACAACCAGCCCTTGATTATTGCAGGATCCAGCTGGAGAGCTATACAGATATCAGTCAGTGTTCTGGTCACTCATCATTCAGGGCTGTCTGGGTAAATTCCTCTGGAGGTGGACTACAGTGAATCTTGGGAGTCCAACCACTAATCGCCAATATTGGCTTGTCATTATCCATCGCAGTGAGAAGGAGGCTATGATAGTTAATGATGACGATTGTAACAGGAATTCTGGGATGCAAGTCAAATTACAGCAGTGAAGGCCAAAGATCATTGTACAGGTGAATTGTTACACAACTAACCTTCCAAGGAGGTGGAAAGAAGACAACAGGACAACACTCTGATCCATCGTGAGGAGCTGTCGAAGATCCCAGGCTGAGAGGGTTTTCACAGGAGTTAGGCACAACATAGATTTCCAACATCCAAAAAACGACATCCACAGGAATAGGAGTTGTGGGTGGAAGGGGGAAAATGTTCTGTGAAGATCCAGGGAGATGAGGCTCCATTGTCCTGGGAAGAGCAGGTTTTCCATTCCATTGGCCTGATGGAAGGGCAAAAGCTGTTACCATAGCAGACTGGGACCTTGGAGTACACTGCCTCTATAGAGCAACTTTGGGATTGGTAAAGCATTCTCATCTGTCACAGCTATCATGTCCAAACTGTTGCTTCTCAATAGACTATGCGGAAATTGTTTTAGGCTGTCAACTGGCTATGATAGATAACTCGGATTATAAACAGCTCCCCAACTCAGCACATTTGCTGCTATGAGAAAGAAGTGGGAGTGGGGCATGAATGTGGAGAATGAGCCAAACTGTCTTGCCATTGACACAGCAAAGGAGAGCAACCAGAGACGGTTGCGAGATAGTCAGGTTTGGTATTGTGCCAGGGTTTGTTGAAGAGGGACAGACTATGTGATGCAGGGGAATTAAGTCGGAATTCAGCTGGACCTCTTGCCCTGGCGAGCAGAGGGGAGATGAAATGAAGATTTTTGCTCTGGGAACAGAGAGATAGTGAGGCAAAGGGGTATTGCTTCCTGGGCAAAATGACAGCAGGGTCTAGGACAGTTGCTATGAAAAGAGGATGGGTATGGGTCTGCAGTCTGTTGCTTGAGAAGCACGGTAGGTCATGATATAATATGTTTTGGTGTGAGTGAGTCTGATGTCTGTTGCTAAGAGAACAGGATGGGAGGGATGCTGGAAACTGTTTGTGGGGGAGCAGGGGTAGGAGTGGAGCTGGAACATTTTTGCCAAGGGAACAGGATGAGAGTGGAACTGTAATTAGTGACTAAGGGAATGAAATACCTCATGGATGGTCAGTACTAAGTTGCTGGAAATGTCTGACGTCTGACCTATTTAGCACAGCGATAGTGCCACACAACGTAATGAAGGTTATTCACAATGTTAAGGTGGGACTTCATCTTCACAAGGACTGTGTAGCAGTCGTCATCACTGATACTGTCATGGACAGATACATCTGCAGCTGACAGATTGTTAAGGGTGAAGGTCAGTATGTTTCCGCCCACTTCTTTAACCACTTGCAGTAGACCCAGTCTACTGCAGAAGACCCGACCAGCTCGATCAGTAGTACTGCTGCCGAGCCACTCTCTGTGGTGCACATTAAAATTCCGTTTGTGCCGTTGCCATCCTCGGTATTTCCTCCCAGTGTTGCTCAGCATGGAGGGATACTGATTCATCAGCTGATAGGTACATGGTAATCAGCAGGAGGTTTCCTTGCTTCATGGGGTCCAGAGTCAATTTGGAGGAGTCCCAGTGCAACTTCTTCCTCTTTTTCTATACCTCTGTGCCACCAACATTGTTGGGTCTGTGCTGCCAGTGGTTTTCGTATCCTGGGATGGTGATGTTGGTATCTGGGACAATGTCTATAGAGTATGATTCCATAATGTCAGGCTGTTACTTTATTATTCGGGAGGAAGAGACTGTGATAGATAAGAGTAACAGGGAAGCAGTTACTCCTATGCACGAAGAAAACTGGGTAATTGTTTGAATGGGGAAAAACAGTCAGTGGAGGGATCCCCTGTGGTCGTTCCCCTGAAAATTATGTATACCGTTTTGAATACTGTTGTGGGGGATGATGTAAGAGGGGTATGCAGTGCGGTGTAGGTCTCTGGCCCAGAGTCTGTCCTTAATGCATTGAGGGATGGAAGGAAAGGATGTGTTAGTCATTGAGGACTCAGTAGTTAGAGGGTCAGATAGAAGGTTTGTTGGGAACGAATGAGACTCATGGTTGGTGTGTTGCCTCCCAGGTTTCAGGGTCCGTGATGTCATAGATCGTGTCTTTGGGATCCTGAAGGGAGAGGGTGACCAGCCCCAAGTCGAGGCCCACTTAGGTACCAACGACACAGGTAGCAAGAGGGATAGGGATGTAAGGCAGGATTTCAGGGAGCTAGGGTGGAAGCTGAGAACGAATACAAACAGTTGTTATCCCTGGTTTGCTACCCATGCCATGTGATAGTGACACAAGGAATAGGGAGAGATCAGCTGAACACGTGGCTGCAGGGATGGTGCAGGAGGGAGGGTTTCAGGTACTTGGATAATTGGGGCTCATTTTGGGGAAAGTGAGACCTCTACAAACATGATAATCTTCACTTGAACCAGAGGAGTATTAATATCCTGGGTGGGAAATTTGCTGGTTCCAATCGGATGGATTTAAACGAGCTCAGCAGAGAGATGGGAACCTGAGGTGTAGTTCCAGTGCACAGAAGGATAAGAGTAGGGACAGCATGGACAAGATTTCACAGTCACAGGAATATGTTGGCAGACAGCGAACGAGTTTGAAGTGTGTCTACTTCAACGCCAGAAGTAGCTGAAATAAAGGTGGTTGAGTTTTCAGCATGGAGAGGTACCTGGGACTTCGACATTATGGCCATTTCGGAGAATGGATGTTGCAGGTTCCAGAGTTCAGATCTTTCACTAAGAACAGGCTAGGTGGTAAAAGAGGGGGAGTTGTGGCCTTGTTAGTCATGGATGGCACAACGGTGGCTGGAAGAACTCTTGACGAGGACTCGTTGACTGAGGTAGTATTGGCTGAGGTTAGAAACAGGAAAGGCGAGGTCTGACTGCTAGGAGTTTTTTTTTATAGGCCTCCGCAAAGTTCCAGAGAGGTGGAGGAGAGGATTGACAAAGTGATTTTGGGAAGGAGCGAAAGGAACAGGGTGGTCATTATGGGGTACGTTAACTTCCCCAACATTGATTGGAAATGAAATAAGTCAAGAAAGTTGGATGGATCAGTTTTTGTCCATTGTGTGCAGGATGGTTTGCTGACACAGTATGTCGAAGGACAACAATAAGGGAGGCTACATTGGATCTGGTGCTTGGTAATTAACCAGGCCAGGTGTTTGATTTAGTTGTAGGTGAATATTTTGGTGAGAGTGACCATAATCAGTTACATTTAGTATAGCGATGGAAAGGGATAGGTACATGCCACGGGGCAAGGGCAATTATAATACGATTAGGCAAGGTTTAGGATGCATAGAATGGGCAGCAAATGCAGGGGATGGGGACAAGTGAAATGTGTAGCTAGTTTAAGGAACAGATATTGTATGTCCTTGATTGGTACGTCCATCTCAGATAGAGAGGAAATGATAAAGTAAGGGAACTGTGTTTATGACAGGAATTGCGTCTCTTGTTAAGCAGAAGAAGGCAGCTTACGTGAGGATGAGACAAGATGGTTCAGATGAGGCAATGGAGAGATAGAAATTAGCTAGGAAGAATTTAAAGACAAAGTTAAAAGAGCAAAGAAAGGACACGGGCATTCTTTAGCAGGTAGAATAAAGAAGAACCCGAAAGCTTTATAAAAGTATGTGAGGAATAACAGGATGATAGGATCGGAATAGGGCCAGTCAAAGACAGAAGTGGGAAGTTGTGTGTGGACCCTGTTGATATTGGAGAGGTGCTAAGCAAATATTTCTTATCGGTTTTCACTCAGGAAAGGGAGAATATTGTAGAGGAGAAGAATGAGTTATGAGATATTAGGCTAGAAAGGATCGAGGTTTGTAAGGAAGAGGTGTTACCAATTCTAGAATGAGTGAAAGTAGACAAACTCCCTGGGCCAGATGGGATTGACCCGAGGATTCTCTGGGAAGCTAGGGAGGAGATGGTGGTGCTTTGGGCTTTGATCTTTGAGTTGTCATTGTCTACACATTAAGTACCAGAAGACTGGAGGATTGGAAATGTTGTGCCCTTGTTCAAGAAAATTGGAGGTGTAGTGGACAGTGAAGAGGATTATCTCAGATCACAACAGGATCTGGACCAGATGGACCAATGGGCTGAGAAGTGGCAGATGGAATTTAATGCAAGCTGCTGCATTTTGGGAAAGCAGGATTTATACACTTAATGTAAGGTCCTAGGGAGTGTTGCTGAACAAAGTGACCTTGGAGTGCAGGTTCATAGCAAAGTGGAGTCGCAGGGAGTTAGGATAGTGAAGAAGGCGTTTGGTATGCTTTCCTTTATTGGTCAGAGTATTGAGTTCAGGAGTTGGGAGGTCATGTTGCGGCTGTACAGGACATTGGTTAGGCCACTGTTGGAATATTGCGTGCAATTCTGCTCTCCTTACTATCGGAAAGATGTTGTGAAACTTGAAAGGGTTCAGAAAAGATTTACAAGGATGTTTCCAGGGTTGGAGGATCTGAGCTACAGGGAGAGGCTGAACAGGCTGGGACTGTTTTCCCTGGAGTGTCAGAAGCTGAGGGGTGACCTTATAGAGGTTTACAAAATTATGAGGGGCATGGATAGAATAAATAGACAAAGTCTTTTCCCTGGGTTCGGGGAGTGCAGAACTAGAGGGTATAGGTTTAGGATGAGAGGGGAAAGATATAAAAGAGACCTAAGGACCAACTTTTTCACGCAGAGGGTGATACGTGTGTAGAATGAGCTGCCAGAGGATGTGGTGGGTGCTGGTACAATTGCAACATTTAAGAGGCATTTTTATGGGTATATGAATTGGAAGGGTTGGAGGGATATGGATCGGGTGATGGCAGGTAGGACTAGATTGGGTTGGGATATCTTTTCAGCATGGACGGTTTGGATGGAAGGATCTGTTTCCATGCTGTACATCTCTATGAATCTATGCCTCTAAGGGCGGTCGAGATGACCCAGATAGTTATAGACCAGTGCGCCTTACTTCTGTTGTTGGAAAAGTTTTGCACAGGATTAAAAGTGATAGGATTGATAATCATCTGGCAAGCTACAGTTTGATTTCAGATAGTCAACATGGTTTCGTCAAGGGCAGGTTGTGTCTCAAAAAACTCATTTTGAGAAGGTGACTAAGCATGTAAGTGATGGTAGGGCAGTTGACGTGGTGTACATAGATTTCAGTAAAGCCTTTGATGAGGTTCCACATAGTAGGTTGTTGGAGAAAATGCGAAGGCATGGGATTGAGGGTGATTTAGCAGTTTGGATCAGGAACTGGCTTCCTGTACGAAGGCAGTGAGCGGTGGGTAATGGAAAATATTCAACCTGGAATCCAGTTACTAGTGGTGTGCCACAAGGATCTGTTTTGGGATCACTGCTGTTTGTCATTTTTATAAATTACTTGTATGCAGGCATAGGTGGATGTGTGAATAAGTTTGTAGATGACAATAAAGCTGGTGGAGTAGTGGACAGTTTTGAAGAACATTGCAGGTTTCAGGGGAATTTGGATAAAGTGCAGAGAGGTGGCAAATGATGTTCAATGCAGCTAAATATGAGGTCATTCACTTTGGGAATAATAGCAGGAAGTCTGAATACTTGGTCAATGGAAAGATTCTTGGTAGTGTGGATGTGCAGAGGGATCTCGGTGTCCATGTACATATATTCCTGAAAGTTGCCACCCACGTTGGTAGTGCTGTTAAGAAGGTATACGGTGGTTAGGTTTTATTGGTAGAGGCATTGTGTTCCAGAGCCATCATATCATACTACAACTAAATAAAACGCTAGTGTGGCAGCAATTGGAATATTGTGTACAGTTCTGGTCGCCCCGTTACAGGAAGGATTTGGAAACATTGGAAAAAGGTGTAGAGGAGATTTACCAGGATGTTGCCTGGTCTGGAGGGAAGCAGAGAGCCTTGGGTCTGTTCTCATTGGAAAGAAGAAGGCTAAGAGGGGGTTTGAGAGAGACATACAAGATGATGAGAGGATTAGATACGGTAGACAGTTAAAGTATTTTTCCTTGGATAATAATGTCAGCTTGTACGAGGGGGCATAACTACAAATTGAGGGGTGGTAGATTTAAGATAGATGTCAAAGGCAGGTTCTTTACTCAGAGAGTGGCAAAGGCATGGAAAGTCCTGCCTACCAGTGTAGTTATCTCAGCCACATTAGAGAGATTTAAATGGATGATGATGGGATAGTGTAAGGGGTTGGCTCAACATCGAGGGCCAGAGGACCTGTATTGTTCTATGTTCTATCAGTCTATGAGACAGTTCTCCTAATTTTGCCCCCAGATAATGGTTGTTGTTTTTTTTCCCTTGAATGGAGGATTTCAAAATTAGGAGACATATGTTGAAGGTGAGAGGAGAGCGATTTAAAAAAAAGACATGAAGGACATTTTTTTTCACACAAGGGTGATTCATATGTAGAATGACCCTTCTGAGGGAGTGGTGAATGTGGGTAGACACAGGTTTTGAATAGACATTCATTTAAGTTCATGAATAGGACATGTTTGGAGGGATATGAGCCAGGAGCAGGTAGGTGGGACTCGTTTAGGTTGGGATTATGTTCGGCAGAGACTGGGTGGACTGGAGGGCCCGTGCTGTCTGACTCTATGATAGTCTGTTAGTAAGGAGGACTTCGTAGGGTCAGTAGGGTTGTTTCTGCCCTTATAGGTTCCGGTGCCTAGGTCAGTGCTACTCGGTTCATCCAGTCTCATTTCTTTGTTGAGACTTCAGAGTATTTGTTCCCACTGAATGGCTTGTTAGGCAGTTTCAGAGGCCAGTTGAGAACCATATTGCTGTCTATGGAGTCACGTGTAGGTCAAAGCAGGTGAGAACAGCATTTTTCATTCCTTGTAGCCCCACTAGTAAACAAGAAAAGCTTTCTGACAATCAGCAAGAGTGTAACAGTCATCAATACATTCTTAATTGCACATTTTTTTCTTGAATTACAAATATCGTCATCTGCTGTGTTAGAATTTGAACGTGGGCTCTGAGAACATCAGTTGACTTCCCTGAATTATTAGTCTTGGGAAAGCGGCCGCTCCCCCAACCAAACTCCCACAAATACATTCAGAGTCCAATCTATTTGATATGAGATTCTTAACGTATGAGTCGGGGAAAAAAAAACAATTGTTTGGTAAAAGATCAGTCAGCTTTCAGAAAATTTGATTTGGAATATTTGAAGCTCGCTGCTCAACAGTAGAAACAACAATAACATATGCATCAGCAGAGCATATCATGATTTTAATTGTTTCACTATAGTCTATTTTTCTGTACATTTTTAAAAAAAAACCGAATGCAATGAATTGACGACCAAGCAAAATAGTTAAAGATATGTGCATCTATATCATCATTGATGTTTGATAGCTTCAGAGTTGAATTTGAAATATTTTGAAAACATGTTTTGAAAACAGCAATAAAACCAAAAATCTCATTCATGTTCATGGCTGTGGTCAAATCCAAAAAAAAGGCATTTTGTCTTTCAATTCAGTCAGCAATTTTGTGATTGGTTAGATCAGATAGTTAACTCAGCCTTTTCTCCATAGATGCTGCTGGACTTGGTGAAGTTCTCCAGCAATTTCTATTTTTATTTCAAATTTCCGTCATCTATAGATCTTTGTTTTATGTTAACGAAAGGGAAATGTTGGAACATGTACATTTGGAACTGTTGTTTACGGTTTTTGGTCTTTTCTTACCAACCAGTTTAACAATGCATTGGAGTAGGTGGGACATGGCCCTGCTGGCTCATGGGTAGGGACAATATCACTGCATCATCAGCGGCCTCTCTATTGTCTGCATCCTCTTTTTGCTTTTATTTTGGGGCGGGGGTAGAACCATGCTTTTCTTCAGAATTAACACCCTCATGCTGACTTTGTGTGGGAGTGCAAATTTCATTTTAGATCTGCAGTGAGCAGATTGTTTTCCTAGTTAAACAGAGCTGTGGATTTATTTCCTGACTGTTTACAATGACCACGTGTATTACTGCTTGATTGTACAGCTGCACTGCAAGATCGATGGCTTTGATTTGCCGAATGGATCTTAAACTGTATCATGACTGAACCTCTCCATTTCAGTGAACACACCTGCATCAATGATTGCAGGGAACAATGACGTCTTTGAAATGCGAACTCTCGGGAGGCGGCTCCACACAGGGATGTTGTATGATCGATACGGTGACACTTTCATCCCAGATAATGCTGATGTCAACCAAAACCTGAGCTGAACATTCACGCAAGTTCGTAGGAAGAGTCATTGAGACTCAAAATGTTCGCTTGCTGTCTCTCCATGGTTGCTACCTGACCCTCTCTGATCACCACCATTTGTTATTCAGCAGAGGCTGTGGAACCAGAAGGGAATAAGGGAAGAGATGTAACAAGTACAACAGTCATAACTAATTAAGGTTTAAAATGTACTGAAGGTGTGGAGTGCACAGTGTCAAGTGAGGTGTTAGAACATAGAACAGTACAGCACAGAGCAGGCCCTTTATTCCAAGATGTTGTGCCAACCGTTGATCCTCATGTATGCACCCTCAAATTTCTGTGACCATATGCATGTCCAGCAGTCACTTAAATGTTCCCAAATGACCTTGCTTCCACAACTGCTGCTGGCAACGCATTCCATGTTGTCACAACTCTCCGTGTAAAGAACCCGCCACTGATATCCCCTCTATACTTTCCTCCAACCAGCTTAAAACTATGACTTCTAGTGCTAGCCATTTCTGCCCTGGGAAATAGTCTCTGGCTATCGACTCTATCTGTGCCTCTCATTACCTCAATTAGGTCCCTCTCCTCCTCCTTTTCTCCAATGAAAAGCTCAATCAACCTCTCTTCCTAAGATAAGCCCTACAATCCAGGCAGCATTCTGGTAAACCGCCTCTGAACCCTCTCCAAAGCATCCACATCTTTCTGATAATAGGGCGACCAGAACGGGACGCAGTATTCCAAGTGCGGTCTAAGCAAAGTTTTATAGAGCTGCAACAAGATCACACAACTCTTAAACTCAATACCCCTGTTAATGAAAGCCAAAACACCATATGCTTTCTTAACAACCTTGTCCATTTGGGTGGCCATTTTAAGGGATCTATGTACCTGCACCCCAAGATCTCTCTGTTCCTCCACACTGCCAAGAATCCTATTCTTAATCCTGTACTCAGCTTTCAAATTCGACCTTCCAAAATGCATCACCTCTCATTTATCCAGGTTGATCTCCATCTGCCACCTCTCAGCCCATCTCTATATCCTGTCAATATCCCGCTGCAGCCTCCAACATCCCTCTATACTGTCAACGACGCCTCCAAACTTTGTGTCATCTGCAAACTTGCTGACCCATCCTTCAATCCCCTCATCCAAGTCATTAATAAAAATTACGAACAATAGAGGCCCAAGAACAGAGCCCTGTGGAACACCACTCACCACAGACTTCCAGGCAGAATATTGTCCTTCTACTTCTGCTCGCTGTCTTCTATTAGCCAGTCAATTCTGTATCCAGACAGCTATGTTCCCCTGAATCCCATTCCCCCTGACCTTCTGAATGAGCCTACCATGGGGAACCTTATCAAATGCCTTGCTGAAGTCCATATACACCACATCCACAGCTCAACCCTCATCAACTTTTCTAGTCACATCCTAAAAGAACTCGATAAGGTTTGTGAGGCATGACCTGTCCCTCACAAAGCCGTGTTGACTGCATTTAATCAAGCTATGCTCTTCCAGATGGTCATAAATCCTATCCCTCAGAATCCTTTCTAACACCTTGCTGAGGACAGACGTGAGACTTACTGGTCTGTAATTGCCGGGGATTTTCCTGTTTCCTTTCTTGAAGACAGGAATTACATTTGCCTCTCTCCAGTCCTCAGGTACGACTCCAGTGGAGAGAGAGGATACAAAGACCTTTGCAAGTGGCGAAGTAATTGCATTTCTCGTTTCCCTAAAGCAGGCGAGGACAAATCTGGTCCAGGCCTGGCGACCTGTCAATCTTAATGTTTGACAAAGTTTTCAGCACATCAGCTTCCACTGTCTCTACCCATTCCAGCATGCACACCTGCTCTTCAAAGGTTTCATTCACTACAAAGTTCGTTTCTTTCGTAAAGACCGAAGCAAAAAAAAACTAATTTAGGTCTTCCCCTACCTCCTCAGACTCCACACACAAGTGATAGTTATCTGAAAAGGACAAATGTGTAGGTTTATATGTGAAGGAAGAAGTACAGGGTGAATTAAGTGAATTGTTACTCAGAGAGCTCATGCAGTCCAAATGGGCTTGATTTTTTTTGCAGGAAAACAATTTCAATTTGTGATCATTCCAATAGTATCCACAATATAGTCCGAAGACAAACACCAACTTTACTACACATTGAATCTGAACTTCTTGCGATGGAGAGTATGAAGTAAATGGTGAAAACTTGATGGAGTTTCTCATTAATCGAGAAGAGCTGGATCACAGACGATTTGGATAGATGCTGGAGATTAGAGGCAGAGCGGAGATTGAACAAATAGGCACAAAGAGGTACGGTGGGAGAGGCAAAGAGTAATGAACTGTCCAACCAGACGATTCTAAGAAACTGAACTTGAAAGGAGACAGAAGGTTCTAAAGGAATGGGAGTTATGATTCGAGAATGTGTCTTTTTAAAAATCAGGAACTGAGAGCCCGAGCTGAGTTTGTATTCGTACCATAAGATACCTACGGTATAGAAGCTAGCCATTCGGCCCATCGATCCATACCGACCCTCTGAAAAGCATGTCAGTCTGACACCCCCGCACACCCTATCCCAGGAATGCTGTAGCTGACATACATAGCCTGCACATCCCTGGATATTATGGACAATTAGCACGGCCAATCCACCTACATCTTTGGACTGTGGGAGGAAACTGTTGCCCCCGGAGGAAGTCCATACAGATGGTAAGAGAATGTGAGAACTCACACAGACAGTGGCTTGAGCCTGGAATCAACAGCGGGTGCCTAGTGCAGTGAACCACTGTGCCACCCAAAAATACAACATGGTCAGGATCTAAAAGGAGCAGGAGGGGAAAGGTGAAGCAGAGAATAAAAGGGGGTGGTGGTGGTGGTGGTGGTGGGGTTGTGCTGAGAGACAGTGGTTATAAAATAATAGCATCTGAGATTGGAAAGAGCTGGCAGCTGAAAGGCGTGCAGAGAAGGAAAGGAGCTGTGAATGAAAATTGCGAGAAGCCAAGATTTAGGGCAAAGATTTGACAACAGCTGGCGTCAAATAACAAAGCACAAGTTTTTTTGCAAATAAAGTACAACAGCAATAGTTTGCGATCTGCCCTGATTTTATTTTTTTCAGCAAAACGCTGATGTGGCTATCTTTCACATCATCAACATTATCTGCCACATTTTGGATGTTGGGTAGCAGATTTGTACACCTCATTTATACATTTAATGTATTCCCGCTCACTCTGAATGCTGAAAATGTTCTTGCTTCTTGTTCAAAAGCTGTATGACTTTTTATTTGCCCTGAATACAACATCTTACTTCTGTCATTTTACAATTTAATTGAAACCGTCTCCAACAATACTAGAAAATTGTGAGGGCATTGTTCTTGATTCTGTGCAGCTTCTACACATTCCCATTGCAAGAATATCTGAGCATCGCCAAAACCAAGACTCCCGGATATCTGAACACTCCATACAACACCAGTCCTTGTGCACCACTCTGTCTCTCCAGAAACAATATTTCGATCTTATTCAATGAAAGCAACATACTGCGGATGCTGTAAAAACTAAATAAACAGAGAATGCTGGAGAAACTCAGCAAATCTGGCAGCATCTGTCGAGAGGGGATCAGAGTTCACATTTCAAGTCCAATGTAACGTGACCTCAGAAATACAAGACACAAGTCATAAATGGAATTTGATATCCCATGTATTTCAAACGAAATGACACCACAGGATTGTAGTTTATAAACAAACTAAAACATTGTCTCGAGGGAACATAGAACATAGAACATAGAAGGATACAGCGCAGTACAGGCCCTTCGGCCCTCGATGTTGCGCCGACCGAATCCTACCTAACCTATACTTGCCCAATAACTTCCAAATGCCTATCCAATGCCCGCTTAAATGACCATAAAGAAGGAGAGTTCACCACTGATACGGGCAGGGCATTCCATGAACTCACAACCCGCTGTGTGAAGAATCTACCCCTAACATCTGTCCTATACCTACCACCCCTTAATTTAAAGCTATGTCCCCTAGTAACACCTGACTCCATTAGCGGTAAAAGGTTCTTAGTATCTACCCTATCTAAACCCCTAATCATCTTATACACTTCTATCAGATCTCCCCTAAACCTTCTCTTCTCCAATGAGAACAGCCCCAAGTGCCTCAGCCTTTCCTCATAAGATTTTCCTACCATTCCAGGCAACATCATGGTAAACCTCCTCTGCACTCGTTCTAAAGCTTCCACATCCTTCCTATAGTATGGCGACCAAAACTGCACACAATACTCCAGATGAGGCCGCACCAGAGTCTTATACAACTGCAACATGACCTCAGGACTCCGGAACTCAATTCCTCTGCCAATAAAGCCCAGTACACCATATGCCTTCCTCACAGCACTATTTACCTGGGTGGCAACTTTCAGAGATCTGTGTACATGGACACCAAGATCCCTCTGCTCATCCACACTACCAAGTAGCCTACCATTAGCCCAGTAATCCATCATCTTGTTATTCCTACCAAAGTGAACGACTTCGCACTTAGCTACATTGAATTCCATTTGCCACATTTCCGCCCAGCTCTGCAACTTATCTATATCCCGCTGTAACCTACCACTTCCTTCCTCACTATCCACAACTCCACCGACTTTTGTGTCATCCGCAAACTTGCTTACCCAGCTTTCAAGTCCTTCCTCTAGATCATTTATAAAGATAACAAAAAGCAATGGTCCCAAAACAGATCCTTGTGGTACACCGCTAGTAACTGCGCTCCAAGATGAACATAATCCATCAACTACTACCCTCTGTCTCCTTCCAGCCAGCCAATTCCTAATCCAAACCTCTAATGTATCCTCAATGCCATACCTCCGAAGTTTTTGCATTAGCCTACCATGGGGAACCTTATCGAACGCCTTACTAAAATCCATATACACAACATCTACTGCTTTACCCTCATCCACTTCCTTGGTCACCTTCTCAAAGAACTCAATAAGGTTTGTGAGGCACGACCTGCCCTTCACAAAACCATGCTGGCTATCCCTGATCACGTTATTCCTACCCAGATGTTCATAAATCTTATCCCTTACCATTCTCTCTAAGACTTTGCCCACCACTGAAGTCAGACTCACTGGCCTATAGTTGCTAGGGCTATCCCTACTCCCTTTCTTGAACAATGGGACCACATTCGCTATCCTCCAGTCCTCTGGTACTATTCCTGTTGACAACGACGACATAAAAATCCAGGCCAATGGCTCTGCTATCTCCTCCCTAGCTTCCCATAGGATCCTGGGGTAAATGCCATCAGGCCCAGGAGACTTATCTATATTCATCCTTTCCAATATTCCCAAAACCTCTTCCCTGCATATTTCCAGGGCATCCATTCTAATTATTTGTGATTCCATATTCACATCAGCAACAGTGTCCTGTTCCTGAGTGAATACTGATGAAAAGTACTGATTTAATGTCTCTCCAATCTCCTCCGCCTCCACACACAACTTCCCACTACTATCCTTGACTGGACCGATACCTACCCTAGTCATCCTTTTATTCTTGACATACCTATAGAAAGCCTTTGGGTTTTCCCTAATCCTACCAGCTAAAGACTTTTCATGTCCCCTTCTCGCCTCAACAAAAGAACAATCATTGCTATCTATCACAGGGGCGTCCAATCTTTTTGTCTGATGTGACATGTTTTAGTTTTTCTACTTCCAGGGACCAATGAGCACACTTCGGAAAGATCAGGATTGGCACAACATAAATATTAATTACAAAAATAAACGTCAAGGAATGTCAAAACGTAAATTGCTGAGCAAGGAGAAAGAATGTTAAAGCAAAAGACACATGCTTTTCTATTAAAATTGCCACGAAAGATATTAAGTGGCATAGAACTTACAAACATTTATGTTTCAGAGCTAGAATGACACTGCCTTTGTGATTAGCTCTGATCATGAGCTAAGCCACTGGGTCAAAAGCGTCTGTGTCTGTCTGTCTATTTGTCAGAGAATCAATCGAAGCATCTAATTGACTCCTGCATAATCACAAGGATCACATTAATTTCCCATCACCCGCAGTGTAATTGTGAGACTGGATGTTTCCTGCCTCTGCAAGTCCTGTTTCCTTTCAGTGTTGCCCTTCGGATAGTTCAGAGCTCATTCAGTACAGTCCGTCAGGCTGTGCAGGAATCCATCAGTGATGCTCTTTAAACATTGTACCTCTCCTCCTCCAGAAATCAATTCTGTTGTTTTAGGCATCACCTTATGAGACTTCGATGACTTCTTGAAGAAACTTGATGTCCAACCCAAACCAAACAACAATTTGAGCATAATTTATTTCGACTCCTTGAGGAGAAATCAAGATATTTGAATGTCGAAGCCGCACTCAAGACCAGCTTTCTGGTCAGACTGATAAAGGTCAATATCTTACCAAGTATCTGAGGGTTTCAGAATTAAGCACTATTTTTAAATTATGCACCATTCCTTAATAATTACTGCTCACAAGAGCAATATCATCAGTGAACGCCAATGATGCGCAGTGACATGTGTCACCATTGGGATCTATAAAGATCCCTTTGTTGCCCTCTTCCAAAGTAATTCTTAGAGAATCTAATGCTATATTAAACAAAATGGGCGACAATGAGTGTCCCTGCTTAACTCCTTTGAAGATATCAATTTTATTGGTTTTGCAACATCCTTCTATTGTTCTATTATTATTAACAACCCATCTATTATTGTGCAATTATTAGTATATAAGTTTGTTATTAACTTTACAAATTCTGCAGGCACTGATAGTCTGTTCAGGACTTTTATAATACGTTTTGTGTCCCACATAATCTGAAACTTTAGCTAGATCAATAAACACTACCGCCAGTTCTTACTTCTTCTTTTTGGCTGCATTAAAAATATTATTCAGTATTTTTATGTTCTGACCACAGCCAGACACTCTCGTGAGAAATCCTTTCTGCCGTTTATTCAGATCAATTACTTCACTGAATCTCCTTGCCATTTTCTCGTACATATCCTGAGCAGGATAGGCCCAATAGTTATTGGTCTCCAATTATCTATATGTTTTAAGTTCTTCCTCACCATTCGTTTTGGAGATGAGCACTGTATGACTAGTTTTATCTATTTGGGAACATTTCCGGTTCTAATCCATACAGAGAATATTCTAGAAATTATATGATTAGTTTTATTCAAAATTAATATTATATCTTTAATCACCATTCCAATCACCGTTTCACAGTCCGGGATTGAGAACAGGCCACAAGATGGCTTGATCTAGTGCTGAGTAAGTACTGTTATACGGGCAAATTGCATGGACCACATCAGTGTTACATCAGTTTAGAAGCTTGCTGGGGAAAGGAAATCTTGTGACATCGTACTACTCTACATGTTTGAAGTTAAAAGACCGGTGTTCAAGCCACACCTGCCCTGGAAGTACATCACAGCATGTTCGAACCGGTTGATTGAAATAGGTATCTTTGTCGCACAGACCGAGAAGACCCATATTTAAGGCCTGTCTCTCCCAGACAGGTTGATGAATGTTGTGGTTCTGTTCGCCGAGCTGGAAGTTTTTGCTGCAAACGTTTAGTTCCCTGGCTAGGGAACATCATCAGTGCTATTGGAGCCTCCTGTGAAGCGCTGCTGTGATGTTTCTTCCGGTATTTATAGTGGTTTGTTCTTGCCGCTTCCGGGTGTCAGTTTTAGCTGTAGTAGTTTGTATGTGGGGTCCAGGTCGATGTGTCTGTTGATGGATGTTCTTGCCGCTTCCGGGTGTCAGTTTCAGCTGTAGTGGTTTGTATATGGGGTCCAGGTCCATGTGTTTGTTAATGGAGTTTGTGGATGAATGCCATGCCTCTAGGAATTCCCTGGCTGTTCTCTGTCTGGCTTGTCCTATGGTGGTAGTGTTTTCCCAGTCAAATTCATGTTCCTGGTTGTCTGAGTGTATGGCTACTAGGGATAGCTGGTCGTGTCGTTTTGTGGCTAGCTGATGTTCATGGATGCGGATTGTTAGCTGTCTTCCTGTTTGTCCTATATAGTGTTTTGTGCAGTCCTTGCATGGTATTTTGTAAACTACGTTAGTTTGGCTCGTGCTGGCTATTGGGTCCTTTGTTCTAGTGAGTTGTTGTCTGAGTGTGGAAGTTGGCTAGTGTGCTGTTATGAGTCCTAAGGGTCGCAGTAGTCTGGCTGTCAGTTCTGAGATGCTCCTGACGTATGGTAGTGTGGCTAGTCCTTTTGGTTGTGGCATGTCCTCGTTCCGTGGTCTATCTCTTAGGCATCTGGTGATAAGGTTGCGTGGGTATCCGTTTTTGGTGAGTACCTTGTATTGGTGTTCCTCTTCCTCTTCTCGCAGTTCTGGTGTACTGCAGTGTGTTGTGGCTCTTTTGAATAGTGTCCTGATGCAGCTTCGTTTGTGTGTGTTGGGGTGGTTACTTTCATAGTTTAGGACTTGGTCTGTGTATGTTGGTTTCCTGTGTACCCTTGTGGTGAATTCTCCGTTGGGTGTTCTCTCTACTAACACGTCTAGGAATGGGAGTTGGCTATCCTTTTCCTCTTCTCTCGTGAATCGTATTCCTGTGAGTGTGGCGTTGATGATTCGGTGTGTTTTTTCTATTTCTGTGTTTTTGATGATTACAAAGGTGTCATCGACGTATCTGATCCAGAGTTTGGGTTGGATTTGTGGTAGGGCTGTATGTTCTAACCTTTGCATAACTGCCTCTGCTATGAGTCCCGAGATTGGTGATCCCATCGGTGTTCCGTTGATTTGTTCGTATATCTGATTGTTGAATGTAAAGTGTGTGGTGAGGCACAGGTCTAGTAGTTTAAGTATGCCGTCCCAGCTATCCCTAGTAGCCATACACTCAGACAATCAGGAACATAAATTTGACTGGGAAAACACTACCATCATAGGACAAGCCAGACAGAGAACAGCCAGGGAATTCCTAGAGGCATGGCATTCATCCACAAACTCCATTAACAGACACATGGACCTGGACTCCATATACAAACCACTACAGCTGAAACTGACACCCGGAAGCGGCAAGAACATCCATCAACAGACACATCGACCTGGACCCCACATACAAACTACTACAGCTGAAACTGACACCCGGAAGCGGCAAGAACAAACCACTATAAATACCGGAAGAAACATCACAGCAGCGCTTCACAGGAGGCTCCAATAGCACTGATGATGTTCTCTAGCCAGGGAACGAAACGTTTGCAGCTCGGCGAACAGAACCACAACAACGGACACCCGAGCTACAAATCTTCAACCAGACTTTGAGGTTGATGAATATATAACAACAAAAATGAATGGGGAAATCCAGTGAAAATATTACCCCAATTTGTTTAATGAAGAGGAAGTGTTGGCATTGTAGTGTTGTTAGCGGGATGAGTAATCCAGAAACCCAGGACTCACTCAGTCCACCTAATTGGCATCATATTCACTCCCTCCACTACTGACGCTTTGTAGCAGCAGGGTATCCTATCTACGAGACGGAATGCAGAAATTCAGTTTCATACATGAGACAGCACCTCCCATACACATGACTTACTACAAAAGTCAAGAACAGCAGATCTATGGGAACAACTCCAAGTGCAAGCTTCTCACCAATAATTGACTATCCTGACTTAGAAATTCATTGTGATTCTTTCTATGACACTGAATCAAAATCCTGGAACTCCCTGCCTGACAACATTATAGGTCTACTTATAGCACATTGACTGCAGTGGTTCAAGTACATTCTCCGGGACAATTAGGACATGGGGAATAAATGGTGAACCATCTAGTGAAGTCTATAAACCTGGCTCAATTCAAAATAAAATTTGGTGGTAAGTACAGAGTAGGTATTCACTGAATAGTATATTTGCCCTCACCTATTTCAATAATGCAGTCAGTGCAAGCAGACTGAATGGACATCTATTATCCCTCTGTATATTCCTAATGGCCTCATAATCTTTTATAACGAACAGGCAGGGCTGAATATTTTACTGCTTCTGCTTATCAAGTTGGAGAAAGTGAATAGCATTCTACAATTTCTGAGTAAAAGTATCAAAGGAAAATGTTTGTCGTCCTGGAGATTTTTGTGCCAGATTCAGAAGGGTTTGATAGTTTCCTCATGTTTCCATGTAGCATTAAGAATGGATATCATGCTCCTGAAATTTAGAAGGATTGGAGGTAATGAAAGTTTTTGAGACAATAATGCAAACTGCTGGGAGAGATATGGAGAAAGGCTTTTTGCTGCTTCTGGTTCTGGATAAGGCTCATCTTTTAAAAATCTAACAAAACTCTCAAAACCTTTAAAGACAAAAATGAAGGACCAAAGACTCCCATTTCTCGACATGGTATTACACAGACTATTTCCATCTCACTTACTCACTGAACATATCATAGAATTATACAGTGTGTAGACAGACCCTTAGATCAAACCAGTCCATTCTGAACATAGTCCCAAACTAACCTCGACCCAACTGCCTGCTCCTGGCTGATGTCCATCCAAACCTTTCCTATTCATATCGTTATTGAAATGTCTCTTAAACATTGTAATTGTACTTTCATCTGTCACTCCGCAGGAATTTCATACTCACACGAAATGCACTTTGTGCGAAAACTTTGCCCCTCGTGTCTTTTTAATCTCTCTCCCCTCGCCTCACAAAAGTGTGCCCCTTTGTCCCGAAATGCCCTGTCATACGCAAAAAGATAGCTAACGTGAATCCTATCTATACCCCTTATTAAATTATAAACTTCGATATGGATTTGATTTGGTTGATTGTAATCACATTGACCTGAGTACAGTGAAAAGCAGTACAGTCAGATCACAGCAATCAAGGACATACAGACTACAGGGTACGTTAGACAGAGCGAGGCATACAGGAGGTTCACAAAACGAGATTAATATCGACAATATCAGCAATTATTTGAAGTTAGAAAGGACCATTCAGCAGTCTAATAACAGCAGGGAAGAAGCTACTCTTGAAGCTGTTGCTGCGTGTATTCAAAAATCTCTGTCCTGTGCCGGGCAGAAATAGTTATAAAAGAATGTTAACGGGGTGGGAGGGGTATTTCATGATGTTGGCAGCCTTTGCACACCCAAGGAGACATTGGATTAAGTGATAGTCTGCTTCATCCACAGAGGCAGATGTGAAGGAGCATAGAATCATAGATACCCTAAAGTCTGGAAACATGCCATTTGGTACATTAAACATTCCACCAACATGCATCCCATTCTATCCCTGAAATCCCGCACTTCCCATGGCTAATCCACCTGACTCTACTGGACTTTGGGGAATTGAGCATGTTCATTCCACTTAAACTGCATATCTTACAGGTGGCACAGTGTCGAGCACTGCTACCACACAGCACCAGAGACCTGGGTTGAATTCCTGCCTCGAGCAACTGTCTGTGTGGAGTTTGCATATACTCTCCGTGTCTGCATGTGTTTCCTCCAGTTTCCTCCCACAGTTCAAAGATGTGCAGGTTGCGTGTATTGGCCATGCTAAATTGCCCGTAATGTCAGGTGAAGGGGTAAAGGTGAGAGGGAAATGGGTCTGGGTCGGTGTGGACTTATTGGGCCAAAGGGCCTGGTTCCAAACTGTAAGTAATTTAATCTTTAGATAGTGGGAGAAAACAGGAGCACCTGGAGGAAACCCACGCAGACACGGGAGAACATGACTTCCTTTTTTGCAGCACTCATCACAGTTTACATTTTGTTTTAATTCGTCGTGTTCTTGAATTTCTTCTGAATCAAATATCTGGAGAGTAGTTGTTTGTGCATTCAGTGTGCATTATTGGTTCAGGAGCGTACTTCACTGGAAACACGGGAGAGGTCAGATTGAATTCTATTCCGTTACAGATCCCATTGCAATATACATCTCCTCGTGAATTTCAACAGCTTTTAGATATTTGAGTTTTAATATCCCCCCAAAAACCGATGCCCTTAGCACATTACCAATTTGGACAGAGTGGCACTGCTTTTCTCTGTGAACAAACGGAATGTCAAGGAACAGGATTGGAGAATGTATCTTGGAGATAGATGTAATTCCGTCTGAAATAAACATAGACCATACTGAGAAAACTGATAAGGTCAGGCAGCATCTCTAGCGAGATGATAAAGGTGTCAAGGGAGTAGGCAGGGGAAACGTTAAATCGGAGGTGGGGCTTCAGCTGAACGGAAGGATATTAGAAAAGTAATGATTTCTGAGCAAATTGGCTGGGGTAATGCTGAAGAAAGAATGAGATGGATTGTAATAGGTTGGAGGCTGCAGAGATTTAATGACAAACGGTTTCATGGAATCAAATCTAAAGGGACTGAAAATTGGTTCAGTAACAATCTAAGACCTCACGAAATTTGAGCAGGAAGACATTCCCAGATGCACAGGAAAACCTTCTTAGCCGTTACCCTGTCAAGTCACTGCCTCGTCTAAATCTAATGAAATCGCCTTCCAAATTTCTAGAATGTAAACCCAATTTATTCAGATACTCAGCATTGGAACACTCAGGTGCCAAATAGTGTTCCTCTTAAAATGATTCACCAATCTGTTGGGGTCATCGCTGGCTGGGCCACCATGTATTGTGCAAACATGATTGCTGTAGTGAAGATGATGATGAGTTATCATCTTCCTTTGCTGTCATTCATTTGGTTCATATAAACACACAATGGTGTGTAGTAAATAATTTGTTGTCAGTAAAATAATGCACGAATTCTAATTTCGCAGTGAAAAAGAATTCAGTTTACTTTAGCAAAAGCTTTTGGGAGGAGCGAGATATGAATACAGTACAGTAACGCTACTCATTGATGACAGGCATGTGCTGAGGATTTGTGCATTTTGTGTTCCAATTCCTTCCAGACAGTCATTGTATGCGTCTTTGCTTCAGAAATCCAGCAGCATGCTCAGGCGATTGTTCATCCCAAAATATTTCGAAAATGTTTCCGCTGGCTGTTGCATACTACAATTATACATTGCTCAATGACAGGAAGAAACGCTCTGCATTTACTTGTCGAAACCAATGTTTTCCATGGTAGCAAAAGCATCTTCTCCACAATTGATTGCAATATCTGAAGGTCACTCCATAGTTGCCATAGCATTGATCTTTTAAACCTTTAATTTCATGCGTTCAGATGTAAGGGAGTTCCACGATTAGTGGATTAGTGGCATTAGTGGAATGAGATGTTTTCCAAGCCAAGGTGGTGAGTGGCTTGATGCAGATTTACCAACTGGTGGTGTTCCCGTGTATCTGCTGTGCATACCGTTCCACAGGATAGTGCCATGGGGCTGGGAGCTGCTCTGTTAGGAATCTTGGAGAATTTCTCCAGTCCATCTTGACTCAGATGAACTTTTCCAGTCAGCTACTTGAGCAGTAATCCTGTAATCTAGGTGTTCTTCATCACAAACACTCTTTCTATTGGTCATCGTCTTCCTTTGAAGTATATCCGTCAAGATTATCATAACATTTTCCCTTAATAAATCCATCCTGTCATGAGTTATTCAACCAAGCTTAAAATTATTATTCATATACCTCCCCCAGAGCCTTTCAAATCGTTTTTCCAGCTATAAGAATGTAATAGCAGGTGGACTCCCTCATAATTTGGAGATGCTTAGAAAACCTCTGAGAGACAAATCTCATTCAATTCATCTCGGCATTTTACCTGTCTAAGATTACTTTAAAAGCACAACCCTTTACCAGCAAGTTGCAATTACTCCCAGAGCCGTGATCATGACCAATTCAATCCGCTGCAACAACAACAGAAATTATTAGTGAAGTTTTGGAAGCATCAGAAACCATTAGCTTTTTTTTGGACAACGATGGACGGTAATCAAACCCAGGTCAGCTGCTCAGAAGGCAGCTGTGCTCACCATTATACGACTATAGCCATGTGATAACTGCGCTCGCCATTCCCAAACACACTTAACAAGAGCATGATCATGACCAATTGGAGTGGGGTTGAAATAGAAACAAGAAATTTTTGGCGAAGCTCAGCAGTTCTGACAGCATCAGCATCAGAACCATTCAGTTCCGAAGAACGTTTAGTGGCCTCAAGAGGTTCGTTCTGAACTCTCGCCACAACTGATGATGGGCCGACTAAATTTCATCGGTCATTTATGTATTATCTTTCAGCTCTCTTGTACCTGCAGTTCGTTGTTTTAAATGCAGTAGTTAAAAATCACACAACACCAGGTTATATTCCAACAGGTTTAATTGGAGCCCCGCCCCTTCATCAGGTAGTTGTGGAGGACACAATTGTAAGACACAAAATTTATAGCAAAAGTAACTGAAATTATACATTGAAAAATGCCTCGATCGTTAGTTGAGTCTTTCATTTCTTAAAATGACCATGATAGTTTCACTTCTTTCGTATGTAAATCTCAAAACATTTTTGGAAAAGTTACATTCTCAGGTTAACTGTAACAATTGGTGTCAGCCCGATAATATGTTGAAGGTGTTAGCCCCCTGTGTTCCCGGTCTGTGCCACAATGTTTAGATTGATTCTAATCGAAAAAGTGAGTTAACAGAGTCTTACATGGATTCGTGCAATTTTTTGAGCAAAGTACAATGTAACTTGTGAACTTGCAGCGTGGGTTGGTACCTGGGACTTCGATGTTGTGGCCATTACAGAGACGTGGGTAGAACACGGACAAGAATGGCTGTTGCACGTTCCAGGGTTCAAATGTTTTAGTAGGATCAGACATGGGGGTAAAAAAGGGGGAGGCGTGGCATTACTTGTCAAAGACAGTATCACAGCAGTGGAATGGACGATGGAAGAGGACTTGCCATCTGAGGTAGTTTGGGCTGAGGTTAGAAATAGGAAAGGTGAGGTCACCCTGTTAGGTGTTTTCTACAGGCCTCCTAATAGTCCTAGAGAAGTAGAGGATAATATTGCGAGGATGATTCAGGAAAAGAGTGAAGGTAGCAGGGTGGTTGTTATGGGGGACTTTAACTTCCCAGATATTGACTGGGAGAGCTATAGCTCGAGTTCATTAGATGGGTCGGTGTTTGTACAATGTGTGCAGGAGGGTTTCCTGACACAATATGTCGACAGGCCAACAAGAGGGGAGGCTATATTGGATTTGGTTCTAGGTAATGAACCAGGCCAGGTGTTAGATTTGGAGGTAGGTGAGCACTTCGGGGACAGTGACCACAACTCGGTGACTTTTACTTTAGTGATGGAGAGGGATAATCGTGCGCCGCAGGGCAAGAGCTATAGCTGGGGGCAGGGAAATTATGATGCTGTGAGGCATGACTTAGGATGTGTGGATTGGAAAAACAGGCTTCAAGAGAAGAACACTAATGAGATGTGGGGATTGTTCAAGGAGCAGCTACTGCGTGTCCTCGATAGGTATGTACCAGTCAGGCATGGTGTAAAGGGCCTTGTGAGGCAGCCGTGGTTTAGTAAGGAATTGGAGTCCCTTGTGAAAGGGAAGAAGGCGGCATATGTAAAGATGAGGCGTGAAGGTTCAGTAGGGGCGATTGAGAGTTATAAGGTAGCCAGGAAGGAGCTAAAGAGGGAGCTAAGAGAAGCGAGAAGGGGACATGAAAAGTCTTTAGCTGGTAGGATTAGGGAAAACCCAAAGGCTTTCTATAGGTATGTCAAGAATAAAAGGATGACTAGGGTAGGTATCGGTCCAGTCAAGGATAGTAGTGGGAAGTTGTGTGTGGAGGCGGAGGAGATTGGAGAAACATTAAATCAGTACTTTTCATCAGTATTCACTCAGGAACAGGACACTGTTGCTGATGTGAATATGGAATCACAAATAATTAGAATGGATGCCCTGGAAATATGCAGGGAAGAGGTTTTGGGAATATTGGAAAGGATGAATATAGATAAGTCTCCTGGGCCTGATGGCATTTACCCCAGGATCCTATGGGAAGCTAGGGAGGAGATAGCAGAGCCATTGGCCTGGATTTTTATGTCGTCATTGTCAACGGGAATAGTACCAGAGGACTGGAGGATAGCGAACGTGGTCCCATTGTTCAAGAAAGGGAGTAGGGATAGCCCTAGTAACTATAGGCCAGTGAGTCTGACTTCAGTGGTGGGCAAAGTCTTAGAGAGAATGGGAAGGGAATGATTTATGAACATCTGGGTAGGAATAACGTGATCAGGGATAGCCAGCATGGTTTTGTGAAGGGCAGGTATTGCCTCACAAACCTTATTGAGTTCTTTGAGAAGGTGACTAAGGAAGTGGACGAGGGTAAAGCAGTAGATGTTGTGTATATGGATTTTAGTAAGGCGTTCGATAAGGTTCCCCATGGTAGGCTAATGCTAAAACTACGGAGGTATGGCATTGAGGATACATTAGAGGTTTGGATTAGGAATTGGCTGGCTGGAAGGAGACAGAGGGTAGTAGTTGATGGATTATGTTCATCTTGGAGCGCAGTTACTAGCGGTGTACCACAAGGATCTGTTTTGGGACCATTGCTTTTTGTTATCTTTATAAATGATCTAGAGGAAGGACTTGAAAGCTGGGTAAGCAAGTTTGCGGATGACACAAAAGTCGGTGGAGTTGTGGATAGTGAGGAAGGAAGTGGTAGGTTACAGCGGGATATAGATAAGTTGCAGAGCTGGGCGGAAATGTGGCAAATGGAATTCAATGTCGCTAAGTGCGAAGTCGTTCACTTTGGTAGGAATAACAAGATGATGGATTACTGGGCTAATGGTAGGCTACTTGGTAGTGTGGATGAGCAGAGGGATCTTGGTGTCCATGTACACAGATCTCTGAAAGTTGCCACCCAGGTAAATAGTGCTGTGAGGAAGGCATATGGTGTACTGGGCTTTATTGGCAGAGGAATTGAGTTCCGGAGTCCTGAGGTCATGTTGCAGTTGTATAAGACTCTGGTGAGGCCTCATCTGGAGTATTGTGTGCAGTTTTGGTCGCCATACTATAGGAAGGATGTGGAAGCTTTAGAACGAGTGCAGAGGAGGTTTACCATGATGTTGCCTGGAATGGTAGGAAAATCTTATGAGGAAAGGCTGAGGCACTTGGGGCTGTTCTCATTGGAGAAGAGAAGGTTTAGGGGAGATCTGATAGAAGTGTATAAGATGATTAGGGGTTTAGATAGGGTAGATACTAAGAACCTTTTACCGCTATTGGAGTCAGGTGTTACTAGGGGACATAGCTTTAAATTAAGGGGTGGTAGGTATAGGATAGATGTTAGGGGTAGATTCTTCACACAGCGGGTTGTGAGTTCATGGAATGCCCTGCCCGTATCAGTGGTGAACTCTCCTTCTTTATGATCATTTAAGCGGGCATTGGATAGGCATTTGGAAGTTATTGGGCTAGTATAGGTTAGGTAGGATTCGGTCGGCGCAACATCGAGGGCCGAAGGGCCTGTACTGCGCTGTATCCTTCTATGTTCTATGTTCTATGTAACTCTGCAAGTACAAATTCACCCTACAAGCGAATGTGTATAGCGCATGTAGGTTTGTGTGTGTGTCTGTTTGTCTGTCTGGGGTAGGGGGAGAGTTGAGAATATGAGACTGTTATATGGGTATGAATGTGAGTGTACAGTGTCTAAGTCTGTGAAAGGGTGCATGTGTGAGTGTGGGAGAGTATGACTGTCTATCTGTCTGGGGAATTGTGAGTGAGAGGGAGAGTGTAAATGTGTGTGTATGTGAGTGTAAAGTGACTAAGTCTGTGAGAGGATGCATGTGTGAACATGGGAATATGTGTGTCTGTAGGAGTGTGCGTGATTGTGTGTGTTGGTGGATACATGTACCTGTGCGTGTATACGAATGCCTGTGTTTGTTTGCTTGTGTGTCTGTGTCCAGAGGCTGAGCAAAGGCTGTTAGTTAAGTTCCGTACCCAAAGAGAGAGCACTTTTTCGATTAGAACCAGTGTAAACATTTTGGCACAGACAGGGAACACAGGGGGCTAACACCTTCAACATATATTGGGCTGACACCAATTGTTACAGTTAGCCTGAGAATGTAACTTTTAAAAAGATGTTTTGGGATTTACTGTCCTTGCTCTCCAGCTCCCGCTCTGTTAGTGACCTCTCAGTATCCCAGGAAATGTGCTAAACCTAAATTTGCTGGATTGCTGACCTTTATCCTTGGTGAGCCAACAGTTGAAGAATATCATTTCCAAATGACTCCTGTCCAAGATAGCAACGATCAATGTGTGTGCGTATTCTTCCTTAATCAGTAAAAGTCATTGTCGGGACTATATTTACGAAATTGAGGTTGTTCTGAACCAGACCAAACTCCCTTTGTTAAGAAGATGGTCTAGAGCCCTTTTATTTTCTAATTTCCGAAAGGCAAGAGTAAGGCTTTGAAATTTGATTGGTCAAACTGTAGGGCTGGAATCAAAACACATTTTACTCACGCTGTCTTTGACATTCAAACATTAAAAAATACGTAATGCTGGTCTCCTGCTATCGGAAGGATGCTTGTGAAACTTGAGAGGATGCATAAAAAAATCACGTTTGTTTCTAAAATTTTGATTGTTTTATGGCTTGAGTTTATTTAATCATTGTATAGATTTGACTCTTTAATCCTTCCTCCCCACGACTACAGAAGCTGTTCAATGTTCAGTGTTTCCAGCGGCTTCTGTAATTATTTCAAGTTCCTGATGGAAGCAGTCTCTCGTTTTTTGGGGAAAACAAAATCATCCTTGCAACACGTAAATCAGAAATACAAAGCAGCAGAGGGGAACATTTCCCAGATGCTGAGCAATGCTGCCCGATCCCCCATTGCAATTCACAAAAACCATCGCCCCGAAAAGCAGGGAGCGACGTGGTCGACCCGTCTTACCACAGAATAAAGCATAGCCAGTCTCGACTTACCCCCGCAACGTTCCTTTAAGCAGCCGTTTATAAAGCGCAGCACTGCAACGGCCGGGGATTGAACCTGGGTCAACTGCTTGAGGAGCTTCTATGCTCGCCACTACGCCACCATCACCCTGCGCCCCAGCCTGTTCGCCCTTCATAAACACACTTAACTAAGCCGTGGTCATCACCATCTGGATTGGGGCTGAAATAATAAAAAAAACAAGAAATTTCTGTTGAAGCTCAGCAGGTCTGCCAGCACCAGAATCAGAAGCCTTCAATTCTGAATAGCAATCAGTGGATCTGAAAGGTTCACTCGCCACAGATGCTGCCAGACCTGCTGAGTTTCCCAGCAATTCTGTGCTGTCTGTCAGATCTGCTGTTCTTTGTAGTAAACAAAGCAAACGTTGACCTACCGAACTGGTGGTGGGTCAGGGGCAGATGTGAAGGAGCATAGAATCATAGAATCCCTACAGTGTGGAAACGAGCCCTTGGACACGTCAAATATTCCATCAAGATGCAACCCGCCACCCTATCCCTGTAACCCCGCAATTCCCATATCAAATCCATCTGCCTGACACATCCCTGGGCACTGTGGGAAATTGAGCATGTGGAATCCACCTAAACTGCACGTCTTTAGAAAATGGGAGAAAACGGGAGCATCTGGATGAAACCTATGCAGATACGGGGAAGATGTGCAAACTTCACATAGACAGTTTCAATCATACAGAGATTTAGATAATTAGAGAATTTAAGAATGGGATTCGAGAAAATTAGCCTGGCGTGTGAATGATGGTATGAACGGACAGATTGCAATGTCATTTTAAAAATCTCTTCAGTAACATGACTCCCTACATTCAGCATTCCTTTCAGTTTACGTTTGTTTTAATTCATTGTGTTGTTGAATTTCTTCTGAATGAAATACCTGGAGAGTGGTTGTTTGTGCATTCAGTCAGATCTCTGTTTTAGTGGTTCAGGAGCATGCTTCAAAACAAACACGGGAGAAGGCAGGTTGAATTCTATCCCCTTACAGATCCCATTGCAATATGCCATTTCCTCAACTGCTTTAAGATATTTGAATTTCAATATCATCACAACACTCTGATGCACTTCGTAGCACTTTACAAAACTGTACAGAGTGGCACTGCTTTCCTCTGTGAACAAACAGAATATCAAGTAGTCGGTTTGGAGAATGTATCATCTCCCAGAAAGAGGAACAGATAGATGTTATTCCGTCTGAAATAAACATAGACCATACTGAGAAAAAAAATATAAAGTCAAGCAGCGTCTATTGCGAGATGGCAAAATTTTCTGGGGAGTAGGCAGGGGAAATGTTAAATCAGAGGTGGGGGCCTCAGCTGAACAGAAGGATGTCAGAATAGTAATGATTTCTGAACACTTGAGATGGGTGTAAGGCTGAGGAAAGAATGAGATGGTTTGTAATAGGGTGGAGGCTGCAGAGATTTATTGAAAAATGGTTTCATGGAACCAAATGTAAAGGGACTGCAAATTGGTTTAGTAACAATCTAAGAGATCACAAAATTTGATGAGGAAGAGATTGAACAGCCTGGTTAAACTGTGTGGTCTGTCCCTGTGGCCAATGCAATCAGTTGATTTCAAATCTCCATATCGCGTGCTTCTCTTAGCCACCGGTAATCTGTCTATTCCAGTCTGAAATGTAGTCAATTCACAGGGCATTCGCAGTCTGCAGAGATAGAAGATATTCAAGACTCAGTTGGCTTTGAGCGAAGCGCTGTCTCCTTATCTCAGTTATAAATAATCTTCCCCTCAGACTGAGATTGTATTAATAAAATCCGAATGAATTGAAGATGGTGTAAATCAGAAACTAAGAGACAGGTTGCTATAAAATCTCAGCAGGTCTGGAAGCATCTGTGAAGAGAAGTCGAAGTTAACTGATAGTGTCTGGTGACCCTTTAATCACCTGGTCGGAAACGTGAATTCTGTCTTCACAGATGCTGCCAGAACTGTCCAGACTTTTCAGCAGCTCCTGATAAAATGAACTTGCGTTTCAGATTACTAGAGGAACAGGGAGACTTTCTGAGCAGTTTCGCTATCAAGCTCTGCTTCCGCACAATCTGATTCATTGTAATGAAATCGCTTTTCAATTGTCTAGATTGTAGACTAAATTTGTTCGGGTATTCAGCACTGGAGCACGCAGCTACCAAATAGTGAAATAGTTTCAATGATTCACTAATGTGTTTGAGCGATTGCCACCTGAGCCACCACATATTGCTTAAACATAATTGCTGTGGCGGAGATGACGAGGAACTATCATTTTGAATTGCTGCCATTCATTTTTTTTAGATTAGATTAGATTTACAGTGTGGAAACAGGCCCTTCGGCCCAACAAGTCCACACCGACCCGCCGAAGCGCAACCCACCCATACCCCTACATTAACCCCTTACCTAACACTATGGGCAATTTAGCATAGCCAATTCACCTGACCCCGCACATCTTTGGACTGTGGGAGGAAACCGGAGCACCCGGAGGAAACCCACGCAGACACGGGGAGAACGTGCAAACTCCACACAGTCAGTCGCCTGAGTCGGGAATTGAACCCGGTCTCTGGTGCTGTGAGGCAGCAGTGCTAACCACTGTGCCACCGTGCCGCCCACTAACCACTGTGCCACCGTGCCGCCCGCTAACCACTGTGCCACCGTGCCGCCCACTAACCACTGTGCCACCGTGCCGCCCATTTGGTGCATGTCAACCCACAATGCTGTGTTGCAGGCAATTTCCTGGAGGTAAAATAATGCACAAATTCGAATTTAGCAGTAAATAAGATTTCAACTGATTTTCGCAAAAAAATTTTGGCAGAATTAAGACACAATACAGTACAGCCACGCGACTCACTGATTACTGCTGGGGAATTAAGCATTTGGTGATGCAACCCCTTTCAGAGAGTTATGTCCGCCCCTTTCCTACTGTAAACTGGCATCCAGCAGTTATACATTGCTCAATGACAGAAAGAATCTCTCTGCATTTACTTGTGGAATCCAGTTTTTGCATGGTAGCAAAAATATCTTCTCCGCAGTTGATTGCAAAATCTGAATGCCACTTTGTAGTTACCACAGCATTTCTCTTTTAAACTTTTAATTTCGCGCGTTCAGATGTAAGGGAAGGAATTCCAGGATATTCAACCAATGGCACGTGTAGAGCTGAGATGTTTTCCAAACCAGCGTGGCGAGTGTCTTGATGTGGAATTGTCAGCTGGGTGTTCCCGTGTATCTGCTGTGCTCAGCAGTCTTGAATCAGTTGAACTATTCCAGTCAGCTACTTGAGCACTGATCTTGTAATCCAGTTGATCTGCATCACAAACCCTCCTTCCATTGGTCATCGCCTTCCTTTGAAGGATATCCGTCAAAATCATCATACACGTTTTCCCTTAATAAAACCATCTGTCATGAGTTATTCATTCAATCTTAATGTGAGTATTTATATAGCTCTACAGAGCCTTTAAAAGCGTTTACGCAGTTCTGAGAATGTAATAGCAAGTGGATCCCCTCATAATTTGCTGATGTTTAGAAAACCTCTAAGAGATTAATCTCATTTATTTCATCTCTGTATTTCCCCTGTTTAAGATTGCTTTAAAAGCGCAACAGGGCGATGACACAGATCCGAGCCTGGGTCAACTGCTGGAAGGACACATTGTCAACCCTTTACCAGTAACTTGCAAATTACTCCCAAGGCCATGATCATGACCAATTCAATGCGCTGAAATAACAACAGAAATTATTAGCGAAGTTCAGCAGTTCTAGAAGCATCCGAACCCTTTAGTTTTTTTTGGACATCATAACACTGTGATAGCCGGTAATCAAATCCAGGTCAATTGCTTGGAAGGCAGCTATGCTCACCACTATACCTCCATGGCCGTGTGATAACTGCGCTCGCCAATCCCAAACACACTTAACGAGACTGTGATCACTACCAATTAGAGTGGGGCCGAAACAAAAACTAGAAATTGTTGACGAAACTCAGCAGTTCTTGTAGCATCAGCATCAGAACAGCATCAGAACAATTCAGTTCAGAAGAACATTTCCTGACATCGAAAAGTTCGCTCTGAATTCTCCCCACAAATGATGCTTCTCCTCCTAAATTTCGTCGGTAATTTATGTGTTTTCTTTCAGATCTCTGTATCTGCAATTATTTGTTTTAAATATAATATTTACCAGCCGAAGGGAATGTTGGGTCTATGTCATTCATTGAGGCAGATGTCATTTTAAACCAGAGAAGGTCGAGAGGACTGGAGTTGATTTGAAAAGAGCACAGAAAGTAATACAGCTCAGCTCAAAGCACGATGCTTAGTGCACCCCTGATGCAAATATTGAAGATGGCAGAAGAGCAGATGAGCTGAGACAGGGTGGGAGCTAGGCGATATTGCTGATGTGGAAGTATAGTCTATCAGATAACATTCTGTCAGTCTGACTAATAGCAGTCACTCAGTGGTGAAGAGTCCATGTACAGAGCGGACTGTCCCTGTCATGACTCTCCAGCCCCCGCTCTGTTAGCGACCTCTCAATCTCCCGGGAAATGTGCTGCACCCAATTTTGCTGGATGACTGATCTTTATCCATGGTGAGTTGACAGTTGAGGAACATCATTCCCAATGACTCCTGTCCAAGATAGTCACGATTAATGGGCCTGTCTATCCTTCTTTAATCTATAAACATAATTGTCAGAAATGTATTGACGAAATCGAGGTTGTTGTGAACTACACCGAACCCCCTGTGTTAAGAAGATAGTCTAGACCCCCGTTTTTTCTAATTTCCGAAAGGCAAGTGTAAGGCATTTCAATTCGATTGGTCAAAATTAAGACATATTTTACTCAACGCTATCTTTTACATTCAAACCTTTTTTAAAAAAAACTTAATACTGGTCTCCCTGCTATCGCAAGGATATTTGTGAAACTTGAGAGGATGCAGAACATGATTTACAAGGATGTTTTTAAACCTTTGATTGTTTTATGGCTAGAGTTTATTTTATCATTGTATAGACTTGACACGTTAACCCTCCCTCCCCAAACTAAAGAAGCTGTTGGGACTGTTCCGTGTTCCAGGTTGCCGACGGGAGCAGTCTCTCAAGTTTCTAGCATAACGAAACCATCCTTGCGCTGTCACCAATAATTACATAAGAAATGGGGAGAGCATAGGGGCAGGCTCCTGAGATGCAGAGCAATGCTTTCTGGTTCCACATTGCAATTCACAGAAATCATCACCAGGAAAAGCAACTTTTGAAACACGTTTTACCACAGAATGGAACACCAACAATTTATCCGCGTAGGTTTCAGCTAAGAACGCACTGTACTGGCTGGGAAACGAATCCAGGTCAACTGCTTGGAAGGCAGCTATGCTCACCACTATATCACATCGCCATGCAAGTGCCTCTGATCCCTTTCCTAAACAGACTTAATAAAGCCGTGATCATGAGGTTTGGGGCTGAAACAAAAAAAAACAGAAATTGTTGGTGAAGCTCAGCACGTCTGACACTATCAAAATCAGATGCCTTCATTTTCGAAGAACAATCATTGGATCCGAAAGGTTCAATACCCGCAGATGCTGCCAGATCTGCTGAGTTTCCCCTGCAATTTCTGCGCTGTCTCTCAGATCACCAGTTCTTTTTTAAAAAAAACATTACAGCGCAGTACAGGCCTTTCGGCCCTCGATGTTGCGCCGACATGTCATACCAAGCTGAAGCCCATTGAACCTACATTATTCCATGTACGTCCATATGCTTGTCCAATGACTACTTAAAGTTGGCGAATCTAGTAACGTTGCAGACGAGCATTCCATACCCTTACTCCTCTCTGAGTAAAGAAACATCTGTCCTATATCTATCACCACCCAATTTAAAATTATGACCTTCATGCTCGCCATCACCATTTTTGGAAAAAGGCTCCCCCTGTCCTCCCTATCTGACCCTCTGATTATCTTATATGCTTCTACTAAGTCACCTCTCAACCTTCTTCTCTTTAACGAAAGCAGCCTCAAGTCCCTCAGCCTTTCCTCATAAGACCTTCTTTGTAGTAAACAAAGCAAACGTTGACCCACCCAAGGGATATTGGGTCTGGTGATACTCTACCTCCTCCCTTGAGACAGATGTCAAGGAGCACAGAATCATAGAATGGCTACAGTGTGGAAATGAGTCATTTGGTCCATCGTGCGACGGACAAGATGTACCCGTGTAACCTAACCCTGGAATCCCGCATTTCCCATCTTGAATCCACGAACCCACACGTCACTGCACATTATGAGCAATTTAGCATGGCTAATCCACCTAAACTGCACATTTGTAGATGTGAGGAAGCAGCATCATCTCTAGGAAATCCAAAACAGACACAGGGAGAACGTGCGAACTCTACATAGACAGCCTTCAATCAGACAGGAATCTGGCTATTGGAAAGATTTAGAGAGGGAGTCCAGATAAAGACTGGCGTGTGAATGATGGGGCGAACAGCCTGATTTCATGGAACGTTCATCGCAGTTTACGCTTTGGTTTAATTCGTCGGGTTAGTGAACATATTGTGAATGTAATATCTGGAGAGTGATTGTTTATGCATTCAGTCTGATTTATGTTCAGGCGGGTCATACATACCAAATATGGAAGAGGTCAGATTTGAATTCTTGACCCTTACAGATGCCATTGCAATATCCCATCATCCCATTTCCTAATGAATGCCAACTAGTTTAAGCTATGTGAATTCTAATATCATCACAATACACTGATGCCCTTCTTAGCCCGTTACGAATTTGGGCAGAGTGACACTGCTTTTCTCTGTGAAGAAGCGGAATATCAAGGAGTCGAATTGGAGAATGTATCCCCTCACAGATAGTTGTCATTCCCACTGAAATAAACACAACCCATGCTGACAAAACCAATAAGGTTAGACAGCACCTATAGAGGTGGCAAAGACGTGGTTGCGACGTAGGCAGGGAAAATATTAACCTGTGGAGTTGGGGGGGGGGTGTTGGGGGGCATCAGCAGAACGGGCGGATGTTAGAAAAGTCATGAATTCCGAGCAATTGGAATGGGGGTAAGGCTGAAGAAAGAATGAGATGGTTAGCAATCGGGTGAGGCTGCAGAGATTTAATGACAAATGGTTTCACGGAACCAAATCCAAAGGGATTGGAGATGGATTCAGTCAAAAGTCGAACAGCTAAGGAAATTTGAGCAGGAGGAAACTATGCACCCATTTTGAATTGCACAGTCTGTTCTTGCAGTAAATCCAAACATGATCGATTTTAGATTTCAAATCCGGTTTCCTATCCACTACCTGTATTCCGTGACTCCTTGAGTTACCGGTAATCTGGCTATTCCAATCTGAAATGTACTCAATGAGAGAACATTCGCAGTCCTCAGGGATAGAATGTATTCGAGACTCAGTGGGCTTTAAGTTAATCGCTATCTTCACATCTCAATCATAAATAATTGTTCCCTTACACAGATTGTGTATATGAAAACCGAAAGAACGGCAGATGCTGTTAACCAGAAACGAAGACAGAAGTGGCTGGAAAAGTTCAGCAGGACTGATAGCATCTGTGAAGAGAAACCAAAGTGAATATTTCGCGTTGGGTAATCCCTCAGTCACCGGACTGGAAATGTTCACTCTGATTTGTCTTCGCAGGCGCTGCCAGACCTGCTGAGCGTTTTCAGCAACTCCTAGATCATGAAATTTTCTGTCAGACGCACAGGAATACTTTCTTAGCATGTACCTTATCAAGCCTCTTCCTCCTCACAATTTGATACATTCCAGTGATTGAAATACATATCTTGAGCATCGGGGCCCTGCAGTTTTGTTTCAGCAGCCGGAGTAGCGGGAGCGTCGAACACGGACGGTGAATCACTGATTTAAGTACTTACCTAGTCACGCTAAGCAGGAGGGACATGGCACTGCTGAGTAAGTGATGTAATATATTTGGGTTGTTGCATTAGGGTAGTGTCTCACACCCATCCTCCTCCTCTCACCAACAAATAAGGCTATGTACGCTAGATTGGTAAGGGAATTAGATTCCTTTAAAAAATGCTTCTACAGTTTTTTTGGGAATTTAGGACAGTGGGAATGGCGGTTAGGGCAGTTAAGTGCTCCTCCTGTAGAAGGTGGAAAATAAGAATCACCATTAGTGTCCCTGCGGACTTCACCTTCCGGAAGTGCGTCCAACTCCACCTCCTCGAAAACGGCATTATAGAATTGGAGCTGGAAGAGCTTGTTAAACTTCGGATCATTCGGGAGATGAAGGGAGGTAATTGAGAGGAGTTACAGGAAGGTAGTCACACCTCAGGTTCAAGAAAAAGGCAGATAGGTTACAGCCAGAGGACGGAAAGAGAACCAGCAGGCAGTGCAGGGAACCCCTGTGACTGTTCCCCTCAATAACAAAGATAACACTTTGGATACTGTTGGGGGTGAGGAATGACTTACCTGCTCCTCGGATGCCGCCTGACCTGCTGTGCTTTTCCAACACCAGTCTAATCTTGACTCTAATCTCCAGCATCTGCAGTCCTCACTTTCGCCTAGAGAAAGATTAGGGCCAATCAAGGATGGGGGTGGAAAGTTGTGTGTGGAGTCTGAGGAGATAGGGGTAGAGCTAAATGAATATTTTCCCTACATTCATACTGGAAAAAGACAATGTTGTCAAGGAGAATATTGAGGTACAGGCTACTTGACTAGACAGGGTTGCATTTGCAAGGAGGAGGTCTTAGCAATTCTGGAGAGCGTGAAAATTGATAAGGAAAATAAAGCTTATCTCTATCTACCCTGTCAACACCATTCATGATTTTGTAGACCTCAGTCAGGTCCCCCCTCAATCTCCTTTGTTCTAATGAAAATAAACATAACTTATGAGCCATTTGGCCCATCATACATGCCAACAAGGTGCACGTGCCCGCCCCTCTCCCTATCCCTGTAACTCTGCATTTCCTATGTCTAATCCACATGATCTCACATACCTGGAATCTATGGAAAATTTAGCATGGCCAATTCTTCTAAAGTGCAATCTTTGGACTGTGGGAGGAAACAGGAACAGTCGGAGGAAACCCACGCGGACCCGGGGAGAATGTGCAAACTCCGCACAGTCTTCAATCAGTCAGGGATCTGGGTAATTAGAACATAGAACATAGAACATAGAAAAATACAGCGCAGTACAGGCCCTTCGGCCCTCGATGTTGCGCCAACCAAATCCTACCTATTTGGAGATCTCTAGAGAGGATGACCAGACGTTTAGACTGACGAGTGAATGATGGGCTGAATAGCCTGATTTCAGTGCTGTAAGGAATTCCACAGGAACATGACTCCCTATATGCAGCTTTGTCTTTCCTTTTAATTTGTCGTGTTATTGAACTTATGCTGAATGAAGTATCTGGAGAGTGGTTGTTTGTGCATTTAATCATATCTGTGTATGAGTGGTTCAGGAGCATCATACGTGGCAGAAAAGGAAAAGGGCAGCTTGAATTCTCGCCTCTTATAGACCCCATTGCAACATGTCATTTCGTCATGACTGTCAATTGGTTTAAGATATTTTAATTTTAATATCATCACAAAACATTGATGCCCTTCTTAGCACGTTACACATTTCGACAGAGTGGCACTGCTTTCCCTGTGAAGAAATGGAATATCACGGAGTCAGATTGGACCATATATCCTCTAATAGAACGAGGAATAGTGAGGTTATTCCCTCTGAAATAAACATAGACAATGCTGAGAATACTGATAACGTCATCAGTATTGCAAGATTGTTAAGGTGTGAAGGGGGTAGGCAGGAGAAAGATTAACACGTAGAGGTAGAGGGCTTCAGCAGAGTGGAAGAATTTTAGTAAGGTAATGATTTATGAGCAATTGGAATTGGGATAATGCTGAAAGAGCAATGAGATGTTTTTAATAGAGTGGGATACACTCGCCGGAGGTTGGAAGAACAGAGAAAACCAGGCAGCATCAGGAGGTGGAAAAGTCGACATTTCGAGTGTAATCCTTCTTCAGCACTGTGGGTGCGTGTGAGGGGAACTGAATATAAAGACGGTGGCGAGGGCAGGGTGGTGATGTGAGGATACGTGAAGACAGGTCGAGGGTACGACCTGGTTGGTCAGTGGGATGAATGAATCCGGTTGGTGGCAGCGAGCAGTGGAAAAGGAGGAGGGGCTGGGAAGAGAGTCGGGGATGGTGAGGAAGTTTATTTGGAATTAGAGAACTTAGTGTTCGTCCTGCCCTGGGTTGTAGGCTGCCCTGGTTTAAAATAAGATGTTGTTTCTTCAATTTGCACTATTGTTTGTTTTGGCAATGGTGGAGGCCAAGTTAGGGCATGTCAGAAAGGGATTGGTTGCGAGAATTGAAATCGATGGTGAGTGGGTAGTCTGGTCGGTCCCGTGGATCCTGTTGTTGTGCTCAGTTCCCTGTAGTGGTTCCCGAAGTTTATGAGCAGTGTCCCCAATGTAAAGAAGACCAAATTGGGGACACCTGATGCAGTACGAGGATAGAGGCTGCAGAGACTTAATGACCAACCGTTTCATGGAACCAAATCTAAAGGGATTGGAAATTGGTTCAGTAAACCTCTCAGAGGAAATTTGAGCAGGTGGAGACTATACAGTCTGTTTAAGCTATTCAGTCTGTTCTGGCAGACAATACAGTCATATTGATTTACCTTCGAAAACCTGCTCCCAATCTGAAGCTTTAACAAAGGGTCAGTTAGACTCAAAACGTCAGCCCTTTTCTCTCCTTTCATTCATTCATGCTGCCAGATCTGGTGAGATTTTCCAGCATTTTCTCTTTTGTTTTCAGATTACTGCGCATCTGCAGTAATTTGCTATTATCTTTTGCTCCAAATCTACATTCCCCAGCTTCTGCCGAATTTTGTGATACTTGCCCTTCACCAAAATTAGTATCCTTCCTTTAGGAACACTCTCGTCTTTGTCCATGAGTAATCTATAACTTACAGAATTGTGATCACTCTTCCAAAAGCAATCCCCTACTGAAATTTCAATCAATTGGCTGGGCACATTTCCCAACACCATATCTATTATGGCCCCTTACTGAGTTGGACTATTTCTATTCTGCTCTAGAAAACCCTCCTGGATGTTCCTTACAAATTCTGCTCCATCTCGAACTGCAAAACTAATTGAATCCCAGTCAATGTTGGTAAAGTTAAAATCTCTCATCACCAGTATCCTGTTGCTCCTAAATCTTTCTATAATCTGTTCACATATTTGTGCCTCTATATCACGTTTTCTGTTGGGAGGCCTGTAGTACTGTCCAAACATTGTTACCACACCCTTCCTATTTCTGAGCTCTGCCCATATTGCTTCATTGCTCGAGTCTTGCACAGTGTCCTCCATCAGCACAGTTGTGATATAATCTTTGACGAGCAATGCAACTCCTCCACCTCTTTTATCTCCCTATCTATCCCGACATCGATATCTTGGAATATTTAGTTGTCAATCATGCCATTCCCTCAACCAAGTCTTAGTAGTAGCAATAACATCATACTCCCAGGTACTAATCCAAGCCATAAATTCATCTGCCTTACTGACTACACTTCTTGCATTAAAACAAATGTACCTTAGTCCAAACGTCCCTCTTGTTCTTCCTCTGCTTCGGCCTACAATTCCCATTAGTCGCCATGACTTCATAATCTGTTTCTTTAAAAGCTTTAGGTACTACCTGCTTAATATCAGCTAACCTCCTCATTTGTTTCCCATCCCTCTGCCACATTAGTTTACACACTGTTCAATAACGTTAGCAAAAGGAACTGCAGAGACATTGGCTCCAGTCCCACCCAAGGGTAGACCATCCAATCTGTAAAAGTCCCACCTGCCTCAGAACCAGTCCCAATGTCCCAAAAATCGGAAACCTTCCCTCCTGTACCATCTCTCTAGCCACGTATTCATCCTGACTATTCTTTAATTTCTAGTCTGACTAGTGCGTGGCAAAAGTAGCAATCCAGAAATTACTACCTCTGAGATCCTAGTTTTTAACTTGGCTCCTAATTCCGTAAATTCTGCTTGTAGGACCTCATCCCGCCTTTTTAAGCCTATAGTTTCGGTGCCTATATATACCATGACAACTGGCTCTTCAACAGCCCCCTTGAGAATTTTCTGCAGCCGATCTGAGACATCCCGACCAATGATCGGGGAGGCAACATACCATTTGGGTTTCCATTTTCGATCACAAAACCGCCTATTTTCACCCCTTACAATGGAATCCCCTATGATTATAGTTCTTCCATTTTTTTTCTCGCCCTTCTCTACAGCAGAGCCAACCACGGTGCCGTGAACATGGCTATTGCTACCTATCCCTGGTGAGCTATCTCTCCCAACAATTCCCAGAATGGTATACAAATTCCTGCTTTTTCTCTGCCTTTTGGTCAACCAGTTTTTTTCTCCCTTGGCAATCCTAATTTGCATTGCGACCAATTCACTAAACGTGCTATCCACAACTCCCTCAGCATCCTGTGTGCTCCAGTATGAGTCCATCTGCAGCTCAAGGGTTGTCATGAGGGCTAACAAGAGCTGCAGCTGCTCACACTTCCTGCACATGAAGGAGTCACTGCTTAAATATCCCAGTTCAATCATTTTCCCAGTACGCAATTCCACAGCTCCCACTCAGCTCCTCGCTCTCACTGCTGCTGCAAATGGAGGCCTGATTCTCCAAGTAAGTCCCGTTTAAGTGGGCAATTTACCTTCTCAACAGCCTCCTGGTCTCCCCACCCATCATTTCTCATTTCGCACGTCCCGAAAAATGGAGACCCGATGCTTATGGTAACTCTCTTTTTTGGTGGGAAATTTTCCTTCCTGGCCGCCCCCTGGTCTTACCTCTTTCTCTCTCTCTCTCTCTCTCCTCCCAAAAATGGACGCCTGATGCTGGAGGTAAGTCCATTTCAAGGTGGGATACTTACCTTTCTGTCAGCTTCCGCTCTTCTCTCTCTCTGTCTCTCTCTGCCTCTCTTCTCGCTCCTCTCGAAAGATGGAGGTTTATTTTATGATTCATTGACGTATTTGAATCATTGCTGGCTGGGTCACTACATATTGCTCGAGCATAATTACTTTGGTGAAGAAGATGATGAGTTATCATCTCGAATTGCTGCAATTCGTTCGGTAGATAAACACACAATGATGCAATGAACGGCGTCCACGATTTTCAATCAATGGCAATGTTTCCCAAGCCAGGGTGGTGAATGGCTTGTCGTGGAAGTGTCAACTACTGTGTTCCCGTATATCTTCTATGTTTGGTGTTCTAGGTGTTAGTGCCGTGGGTCTGGAACCTGCTCTGTGAGGAACCTTGGTGATTTTTCTGCAGTTCATCTTGTCTGTGGTACACACTGCTGATACTGAGTGTCAGTGGTGGAGACAGAGGATGTTTCTGGCTGTGGTGCTGAGCAAGCATCACTGCAAGTTCATTCTCCCAAATTATGGAGAGCACAGCTAAACTCCATCATCATCAATCCATTTCATAGATGGACATCCAATGATTGCAAGGATCTGCTGTTCAAATCTGAGAATTGCACAAATGATCACGAGATTTTAAACAGATTTCACCTCTTCCCTGACTAGGTTGAGTGACATCACGCGACTGTTCCACTTCCTCATTAATATTTCATCTGTAATGAGAAATAAAGCTGAGAATGAGATGATGGGCCACAGAGTGTGTTAGAGATGGTTAAACACAGGGCAGTGTCAATGACTGCTCACAGTTTCTGCGTTTGCCTCTGTGGTTGTGTGTACACATTATAGTGTGTGTCTTCGATTCTATATCTGTGTTTCTGTGGGTATCTACCTACTAATCTTTGTATAGCTATCTGTGTGTGTCTCAGTGTTTTTCAATGTATGTATTTGTGTATCTCCATGTTTGTATATCATTCTGTCTCTGTTCTGTGTGCAATGGGCTCTGTTTTGTTTTTGGTACTATAGCTATTAAAATAGGGTTTAAACCTCTCTCTCTGTCCCTGTATCTAGTCTTCTTGTGTTTAAATTGATATGATACTGTTGGTCATGTTGATATGTGTGTGTGTGTGTGTGTGTGTGTGTGTGTGTGTGTGTGTGTATCTGTCTGTCTGTCTGTCTCTGTGTGTGTGCCAACATCGGCTTGCAATGGGACACAGTTTTTTCCTGGAGGGAAGTTTGAATTTAAGAAGTGATGGATCAATGTCTCTGACTCTCTCTCTCTGTCTGTATATGTTCCTCTTGTGTTTAAAATGATTTAATGCCACCCTCTGCTGGCCTCACCACGCCACTGCACAAGCAGCAGTTTATTTTTATCTGGGACAATTTGCGCCTGTTCCTTCCATTATTTCTTACAATCGCACAATGATCCGAGTGACACAAAGACGCAAGGGCTGTGCGGTGATATCATCCCAAGATGGTCGCCTGCAAAGGGGAGGGAAGAAGCTTGAGGTGACTACAAGTGATTCCAGCCGGGGTCATGAGGCGAGGCAGAGCTACAACTCTAGCGGCCAGGTGGAGTAATCAGTAACCATTGTCTGAATGAAGGAAACGAGGTCCATTCTTCTCCTTTCATTATCCAGTAGTAAGCAGCAACCACCCCCAAAATTATTAACATGAATTATTTCAATGCTATAATACAGGACGTGTGTAAGTATTAGGAAGTATTAAAAGATGAAAACATTTAATATAACACGGTGGTCTGCTCATTAAACCAATCACACATAGAAGCTCTTCTCTCTTCGTATTCTGTTCAAGTATGAGTGACACTATTTACCTTCCTAAGTGAACATTAAACAACAAGTATTTAAAATTCTAAGCCTTCTTTCTCGTAAAGTCCCCCACTCTATACATCCAATAAAGCCCCTATTAAATTTACATCAACTTAATGTTTTCAAAACCAGAAAACGGCTGTTATCTCCCGTGTTGATCTTCCTTTGTTTGTAGATCTCTCTAGGCCGTCTTCAATCTTCTACTGTAAAGACGTTTCATATGAGAAAGGTACCTTTGAGAGAATGCTTTGAATAGCAGTTTTTCGATGGCAGAAGGTGCTCTTTCTTTGATTAACTGTCCAAAATGTCTGCTTTTAATACCTCAAAACATTGGGCCGTTTCATTGGTTCGATTTTGTCATAACAGTAAAATTCATATTGATTGGGTTTTACTATTTTGAGGCATAGTTCAAACTGATTGGTTAATTTAGAACCTCAGTGGAAACAACTCAGTATCTAGGTTCCAGCCAAAGTATTACGTGTTTCAATTCTCCAGCACACACTGTGACAGGATAGCTGCTTGGCAGCTTTCCGTCCCTCTTAAAGTACAGTACACACCTTCAACTTCATAACACATTTAACATTGTTACGTTAACAGAAGTTAAGCGAACTGGTACTGTCTTTTCCTACTTTCTGCCTCCTTCCCTTTCTAAATAAAGGGCTTACATTAGTTATGTCCCAGTGTATTTCATGCAGAAAATAAAAGTAGAAGAGCAGAAGTAATAGGGGATGGAACCAGGCAGATGTCTGTCAGGGTGGAGATGTGACACCAGGTAGAACTCTGCCTCCCTGGTTCTAGAGTGTCTGATTTTACTGAGTTGGTGAAGGACAGTGAAAAAAGTGATACCAGCCAATAGAAGATGAGGCGATGGTGAGAGTCTTGAAAACAGAATATAGGAAGCTGTGAAATTATTAGTAAAGCAGGACTTTAAATGGACTCATCTTAATCTTCCATGCTAGCAAGGTCAGGGATGGGTCAAGAAGAACCAATGGGTGTGTTGCATTTGGATTTTCATAAGTCTTTTGATTAAATTTCACTTGGAACTTACCATGCAAAATCACCACACATGGGATTGCTTGTGATCGACTGGCATGGACTCAGGACGACGAAAGCGTAAATGAGTAATTTCCAGACAAAGACTATCATGTCTACCCGCAATTCAACTTTGAAGGAGCTATAAACTTGCACTCCAAGGCTTGCTCCATCTTTATTTTCTGATTTATTAACTAGTGGAAATATAATATCATTCTTTACCCTGTCAAAATTATTCATAATTTTGAAAACTTACATAAGGTCTCCTCTTAATCTCTGTCCCACAGGAGAACAAGCCCAATCCATCTAACCGTTCCTTGTATCTAAAATCCTTCATTCCCGGTATCATTCTTCTAAGTCAACTTTAAACTCTCTCCAGGGCTTTAACAACATTCTTTAAATGAAGTGCCCAGAACTGAACGTAATACTGCAAATGTGATCTGACCAATGACTTGTAAAGTTGCAGCTTCATTACCTTGTGTTCATACTCTGTTTCTATTTATAAAACAAGAATCATGCAAACCTTCTTAACAACTGTTTCAACTTGTCTGGTCACCTTTAGAGAATTAATGTATGACAACCCCGCGGCCGTTCTGCTCCTGTTCAGGTAGTTTTGGTGTTACACAGTAGATGTGTTCCTGTACAAACCCGTGTTATAGAAAATTCGCGCTATGCAAATCACTTTTAAAGTGTTGCTGATGCAATCATGCTACAGTCAACACATGGTTTGAAAGTTCACACTTCAAAAAATCATCCCCTATTTATCAATCGCGTTACAACGAATTGAGATTGATGAAATGTGCATCATAGCAGAACGACTTGACCTCCTCTTTGATGTGCAACATTTCAGCCAGTGCTGTCTCTCCGTGTCACTTCTACCAAATTGCATTCCCTCCTATTTCTCTGCATTGACATTTTTCTGCCAGGTGTCTGTCCATTTGGCCAACTTGTCAATGTCCCTCTGAAGTTGCTCAGTGTCATCCTCACTGTTCACCAAATTAGTATCATCTGAGAATTTAGCGATTTTTCAACCAACACTCACTTCCGATTATGGATATAAATCATAAAAAGCAGGGGACCCAGCACAAATCCACGGGGAACAGCCTTTCTAACTCCTCTTCAGTCTGTGAAATGTCCAATGATACCTTCCCTCTGTTTCCTGCTTGGAGCCAATTTCTAACCAAACGGCCACAGACCCATCAATCCCAAACATTTCTAATTTACTAACCAGACCGCCATATGGCACTGTATCAAATGCTTTTTAAAATCCCACATCCAAAGCACTGTTCTCATCCGCTGCCTGTGTCACATCGTCAAAGAACACAGTTGTTTTTGTCAGACATGACCTGTTCTCGACAATGCACAGTTGACTGCTCAGCATTAACATTTTGAATCCAAGAAGTGTATATACATCTTCCTCACGATTGAAATCAAGCTGACAGCCAATTCCAGAATTTTTTTTAATTGAGTATAAATTCCGCCACCTGCCATGCTGTGATTTGAATGCAGAACATTAACAGTGTCTCTGAATCAATAGCGTGGTGATAATCCCACTAATTCCCCTTCAGATTTTGTGCTAAAATATTTGAATGGGCAGTTGCCAAATCCTTGATGATTCTGTTTACCTTTTATTTCATATTCCACTTGATACACCAAGAGATGCCACTGGACTAAGTCACTGGGACAACACATTTCCTGTTTTGATTCTGTTCCTTTTGTGTTGAGGAAGTCCTTTCCAGGCAGATACTCAAGGATCACATTGTTGCAGGGTCTGGAGTTGGCGAGTCAGCATTCTGAACAAGAGAACCATTGGGGCTGTCATTAACCTGTGAAGGGAAATGGAGCTCATGTCAAAACGTGTACCCTTTCTTATAACATCTCGTCATTTGGTGCTAAAGAGATGAGTGGGTATGGGGAAATGGTGAATTGGTTACTGAGGTGAACGACTGGCCATGAACAATTGAATGGTGGGACAGGCTCGAAAGGGCGAATTGCCTACTCTTGCTGTTATTTACTATGTTTCTATGTGAAAACAAGAAAACTGACAAAAATGGTAATCATCATTTTGTTTTGCAATAAATGAATTTCCTAGCGACTAAGAACCTGGAAAACATTTCAACATTTCACATTCCAGTCATTGAGGGAAATGCACGCTCACCTCTCACTTGTTCGAATATTTGTAAATGCAGTCACTTCTGATATCGAGAATCTCGCTCCCAAAATATGTGGATACTGCAATATCCGTTTGGTGAAGGTGCAGAAGGTGCAGTCCATCCAAAAATGGAACAGATAAATTACCGATTTAGTTAACATGGATAAAATTAAAATAATTCGGGGCTACCAGTATGACAATAGCTAGCTATTACGTATCAGTCTGTACAGATCATGAGCTGATTAGATCTTAATTACGAACTCCATGTGTCCTGTGCTGGAGTTCAAGACAAATGTTTGTGCTTATGTCTAATGATGTTAACTTGAGACGAACCTAGCTTGTGTAGCGACAGATGGGAGTGAATCACTTTCTGTTACAGACAGAGCACTGGCATAATCTGTATGAATAACCGAGATGAAGGGATTCTGCGTTATGTTTGCTAATAACGCAAAGTGATGTGGGACAGTAAAATGCCAAGAGGACATAGAAAGGCTGGGAATGGGCTTAGACACGTTCAGTGAGTGAATAAAAAATAGTCTATGCAACATCCTAGCGAGAAATGGGAAGCTTTGTTCCTCATTTTAGGTTTTGAAAGTGGTTCCGAGAATTGTCCGGGTTTTCGAAGATGATCCTAATCCTAGCCCCAGAAGCAGTAAGCGGCTTTCCTCTCTAACTATTCCAGCTGTCGCATGTGACATGCTCCCCCTTGTTCTGGAATCTCCAACCAGTGGGAATTGTTTAATCTGAACGAGCCTGCCTTGTTCTGTAAATACCCTTGGGACTTTGAGCATATCACCCCTTAACCTTCTCAATTCTAGAGGAAGCAGGCCTTCATTTGTATAATCTCTCCTGAGAATATAACGCCTGAACTCCATTATTATTCTTGTAAACCTCCTATGTACTCCCTCCAACCTAATAACCACAAACTTGCATGCATTGAACTCCATGTAGCACAGTCTGCCCATTCACTCAGTATGTCAATGTCTCTTCCTAACTTGATGGTACTATTTGCACTTTCTACAATGTTGTCGAACATTTTACCTGTCTTGGGAGTCTTTGATGCTGACAGTGTAGAAGAATCTTTACTCTGTATCTAACCCCATTCTCTCCAAACTCTGGGAGAGTCAGATGGAGAAAAGGCATAGGCACACATTTTCTGTATCTAACCCAATGGCCTTGCACCCCTAAATTTGTTTGATGCGGGCAGGGTGGGGGAAGTGGGTGATTATTCAATGTCTGAATCTATCCTGGGAAATTGAAAAGCGGTAGTGTTGGGTGAGGTTTAGACTGTAGGTAACCAATTTCTCTATCTGCCCTGGAGATTTAAATGGTGACAGGTATTGTTCTTGTTGCTACCATCAAGTCAATTGAACACGCAATTTGCCAGCTTCCCCGGATTCCATACAATGTAACCTTTCAGGGCAGCCTACCATGTGCAACTTTATCAAAGTTTTTACTGAATGACACAGAGTCAACGTGAACCGCCCTGCCCTCGTCAAATTCATGTTCACTTCAACAAATTTGTGTGCCATGGTCTCCCACTCGCATGCTGATTGCTCCTAATCAAGTGCATGTATATCTTCCTGCTTAGAAAATTATCAAGTAACTGATCGAACAGAGATGTGAAGCTTACTTGTGTATACTTCCCAAACTTTTCTTCACAGCCTTTCTTGTAGAAGTCCAAACAATTTGCTTCTCTCTCGTCTCCTCGGACATCACCCGTGGTTATCGATGAGGAAATAAATCAGCCAGATACCCCACAATTTCTTCCGTGACCTCTTCAATATTGCTGGATATATCTGGGCGGGACCAAGAGAGTTATCCATCTTCATATGATATGGACTGACCCCAAGATATCACCACTAAACTCATCAAGTTCCCAAGTGTTCATGTCTCTGTCCATGGTAAACACAGATGAGAAGTATTTTTTTAGGGCCTCGTCCATGTCCTGCAGTTCCATACATATGTGTCCACTTTGGTACTATGCTAGTCCTGTTCTCTCTCAGTTAATTTTTTTTCCTGTTTAATATACTTAAGGGTTATCTTTCGATTCAACCTATTCTTTTCAGTGAAAGCTGTCTCAAGTCTTACTTTCGCTCTCCTGATTTATTTCTTCAGTACCTCTGGCATCACCTGTATACCACCAGAGAATCACTTGATCTCAGTTCCCTGTACCTGAGCCATGCCTCCTCCTTTTTTGAGATAAGTGCATTCATGCTTCTTGTCAACCAGGACTCCGTATTCCTGCCAATTTTGCCATTAGCGCTCACAGGAGCATAGAAACCTTGAAATCCAGCTGTCTGACTTTTAAAGTCCTCCCGATTTCCGGAGGTCAGATTATCTGAAAACAAGCTATTTTAATCAATCCCTGCAAGATCCTGTCTACTTCATGAAAAGTAGCCTTGAATCAATTTAGTACTTGAACAGGTGGACCAGTTTTGTCCCCCACCATAACAATTTTAAAAATTGCAGTACTATTGTCACTGGTCAAAAACTCTTTCCCTATTGTCACCTATTCCTGCCTTATTTGCCAACAGGATTTTGGTTTTTGCCCCTTCCCGAGTACGACCCATGGTATACTGTTTGAGACAACGCTTGTGAACCCAATTAACAAATTTCAACACATCTAAGTCCTTAAAGTTGTGGCAGTTTCAGTCGAGGTTAGGAAAAATAAAATCACTTTTTATGATAACTGTATTGCTGACGCAAGTCCCCTGAATCTCTCTCCATATTTGTTCCCCTATTTAAGTCAGCAAACAAAGACTGCGTCCTTAGAAACCATGGAAACACAAGATTATATGAAAGAGATTTTTTTTTATTAAATGAATTTTTATGAATCTGTTGGATCTTATATTTTGTTGTGGATAGTAATGGTAGATAGATAAGGGCTGGGAGGGGAGTGCAGATTTGGTTTATCTGAATATTCATAAGGCCTTCGAGACATTTCAGAAAGGGCTAAAGACTCATTCGGAAGAGCATAAGGCGCTTAAAAGATTATGGAGGCCGTAATGAGCTGGGCCCACAAAAGATGGGTGAGATCCTGAACAAATACGTTGCTTCAGTATTTGCTGTGGTGAAAGGCATTGCAGCTCAGCAACTTGGGAAAATAAATAATGATGTAAGGGTTCAGAATCGACAATGGAGGGCAGGAGGTGCCGGAGGTCTTAAAACACATAGAGAGAGAAAAATCCTTTGGTTCTGAACAGGTGTGTCCCAGAACATTGCAAGAAACTCGGCTAGATATTGCAGGGTCTCAAGCAACGGTCATGAATAGACACGGTGAGGTAGCAGAAGGGGCGGCACGGTGGCACAGTGGTGTTTGGTACAGAGGTTCAGGGCGACATGTACGTATTTTGTTGACATTGGCGTCACAGGTAGACAGGGAGCTGATGAAGGCATTCGCCACACTAGTCTTCAATCGTGAGAGAATTAACAATAGGAGTTTGAGCGCCATGTTGTGCTTGTAATGGACATTGGTGACGCCACCATAAATACTTTGTTGAATATTTTGGAAAAAAAACACTCAACTGGTTCTCTAATATTCTTTAGTGAAGGGCATCTGACATTCTGCCCTGGTCCGGTCTACAAGTAACGGCCACCCGCCAAAACTCCTTGAATCTTAGTACCCCGTGAAAAAAGATTGCTGCTCCATTCATTAATACCCAAATTCTAATAATGAAAATGTGCAGATCCATTTTCCTCTTGGTGAACCTGCAAAGAGCTTCAGCTGCACAAATTCGTACTGATTTGGTAACATGGGTCAGGTATTGCCACTTTCTGTAACACTCTCACCACCTTCAGCTTTATCTCTCTCTCTGTTGCTATCATCTCATTAAACATGGCAATGCTTCCACTTCCTCCTGCACTCCTCATGCTAGCAGACCTCTTCAAAACCCTTTAAAATCTTTTGGAGGTCCTTTGTCTGTTTATAAAACACGCCCTACCTCACTAAAATTATTCAGGTGCTTTTTTTTTGTCGAGGGACATGTGAGCCTCTCGTGAGGGACAGTTGGAGATCTCTTTCTGTTGCAATAAAATGTGCTTTTGTGGTATGTTTCACATCGTTCCTTCATATGATTTATATTGTTCAGTTACAGATAACATTTTCAGTTTATTTACCCGGTTTACCTCGGTCATTTCTTATTTCAAACTCATCTAATTGGCTTTCTTCCTGTTTCCAAATGTAACGTATCCTTTTTGTAGACACAAAAAACTTGTTAATTCTTTTGAATCTTACTTTTTCTGAATTTCCCTCAAGATCCCTTAGTGTGACATTACTCTTTCGTTCAGCTTCATCACACAACAGTCGATCTGATATAGTTACATCCAGAGCCAGTTGCACAATGTGTTATTCAATGAAACACTGGAAAAAGAAACATTCTATGAACTCCTCTTCGAATATCTCTCTTGCCAGCATGTTTGTCCCAGATTATATGAAGGTAAAACCCTCCCAAAGTTACCAGACTGCCTTTGTTACAAATTCTGATGATTTTCTGTGTAATGCTGTGATGAGCAATAAAATGCTGTTAGGCAGCCTAAAAACATCTCTGCTGCTTGTTTTGTTTTACAAATATTACCCAGACTATGAATTCAGTCTGATTCTGTTTCATTATCAGAGGCACATTCTATCTCTGTAATGTTTTTGTTATGCCTTACTGTCAGGGCTAACACATTCTGCTTTCACATTCTGTCTGAGTCTCCACAAAGTTCAATATTAACGTTCCACCTTTTTTATTCACTTGATAGGCCGGTTTCTGATGACCAATTCTCACGACATCATCTATTTTGTTCAATGTCTTGTCCATTTCAACAAGGGCCAAGAAAATTTACTTTTTGACCAGAATCACCTTTACGAAATCTACTCGTTGATGTGTAGTTTTAATTAAACACCTGTTTGTCACTTCCTGTTTGTCTTCAAACATCAGTGTAATATTCTCCAGTCCATAACACCCTTGCTATTCTGTAACACTCTTCAGTCCATGCCACCCTCACTCAGCTATAATATTCAAAAGTGAATACCATCATTCTTTCATGTAATAATCTCCAGGTCATACCACACTCCATATCCCAGTAATATTAGCCAGTCCGTACCATTTATTTCCCTAGCCCTATAACATTCCGAAGTCTACACCATCATCCCTGGCAATGTAATAATGTTCAGTGCAGGGATTCGTACCTATTCCTGTACATTTCTCCAGTCCATACCTCACTCCCTATTCCTGTAGTGTTCTCCTGTCCAAACCACGCTTCCTATCCCTGTAACAACCTCCAATCAATACCAGCTTACCTATCCCAGTAACATTCTCCAGCCCATTATACGCTTTCTGTCCCTGCAATATTTTCCAGTTCATACTATTCACCATCTCTGCACCATTCTGCACTTCATATAATCCTCTTTCTCTTTCACACACATGAGACTATCCCACCTCGCTATCCCTGTTCCATTCTCCAGTCCATACCATCCTCCCTACCCATGTAAGCATTTCTAATCAATAACATCCTCGCTCTTGCTGAAACATTTTCCAGATCATAGCACCTCCCTATCTCTGCAACATTCTACATTCCACACTGTCATCTGAATGTTTGTAATATTCACGAATTTACACCATACTGCATATCACTGTAATATTCTCCAGAGATACTATACTCTATCTCTGTAACAGTCTCTTGTCCATGCCAATCCCTCTGTCACTGCAACATTCTCCAGACCATAGCTAACTCACTATTCATGCAACATTGTGCAGTCCACACCTTCCTCCCCATACCTGTGACATACTGCAATCAACGCCACCCTCCCTATTCCTGTACGGCGAAGTCCGTTCCATCCTCCCTACTGCTGTAATATTCTTCAGTAAATACCACAGTCCTTAGTCCTGTACCATTCTTCAGTATATTCCATCAAACCTGTCTCTGTAATAATCTCTCGTCCATACAACCCTCGCTATTTCTATAAGTTTCTCTTGTCCATAACGACTCCCCCTTTTCTTGTATTATTCTTCAGAAAATACCACCTTTCCAATCCGTGTGAAAATATCCAATCCATGTCAATTATCCCGGTAATGCTCTCCAGGCCATAACACACTTCTTATCCCTGTAACCCTCTGTAGCCCATACAACCTCCCAATGCCTTTAACATTCTGCAGTGCATACCATCTTCCCAATCCCTGTACCATTATTCACTTCATACAATCCTCCCTGTCCATGTAACATTCTCCAATCAGTACCTCTCCCCCTATCCATGCAATCGTCTCCAGACTCTACAACTGGCATTAAATGTGCTTCAACCTTGGATGCCTAAATTTCTCCAAACTTGGCTCAATGTAGTCTCACATGATCTGCACATACACACCAATACGTATTCCTGGAATGCAATCTGGTCCACTCCATCCATGTAACTTCCTCCAATGCTAAAATCTTTTCTCCCACTAACATTCACCAACACGTGCAACTATCCTCAGTTCTGATCATCCTCAATCCACTGAATGCTGCCATGTCTCTTTTACCTCTATTTATACATTAACCTCAACTAAAACTGAAACACTTCCTGGAATTGAAGCAATGGAGATTAAATAACAGCATTAACTTAAGTAAACAGGTACGACTGAACTTTCATTCTGGATATGTGGCTGCTGAATGACGGTGGCTGGGAAATGGATATTGAAAAGTCGTCGGCATTTAAGTGGGATAGGCAAAACGACAAAGTCAACTTGTGCATTGAAGAAAGGATGCGAACATTTAATGAGAGAGAAGGCTAATTTAATTTGCTAATTACACAGAAAATGACATTTATGAAATTAGTTAAAAGTTAAACTCATTTAAGGCAAAGCTTAAAAACCACAAGGAGGGGGCAACCGTTCGCAGGAATTATTTTATATTCGCCAAGCAGTGATGGTAGTATCAATAGGGTTACATAGAACATAGAACATAGAAAAATACAGCGCAGTACAGGCCCTTCGGCCCTCGATGTTGCACCGACCAAAGTCTACCTAACCTACACTAGCCCAATAACCTCCATATGCTTATCCAATGCCCGCTTAAATGACCATAAAGAGGGAGAGTTCACCACTGCTACTGGCAGGCATTCCATGAACTCTCAACCCGCTGAGTAAAGACATACAGGAAATTGAACTTACTTGTAACAAAGGCAGTACAGTACCTGTGTGTGATAGGAGTCTCCATCCCGATTGGATAACTAATGAGTATCAGGGCTGTAATGGATGGAATCCTGAATTGTATTCGAGATGGTTACTGTAATAATATGTCAAGGAGCCGGCCAGGAAGGGAGATTGTGTATCAAATCTTTTGTTCAGAGAAATGTCTAATATTCTCATTCTAATGCAGCTTTGTGAGCAAAGAACCACAAAAGTATGGAATCTTTTATTGCTTCGAGACAAACTAAGGGAAGATCATGATTCTTAGGAGTTGAATTTGGCCACTTGGCCCATCGAGCATGCTCTGCCCTTCAATGGGACTATGGGTGATCTGATAATCCCCATGTTTACATTTCTGTGTTTCCCACATAAGCCTTATTTCCCTGAATAATCAAAATCTGAGTTTCTTTGATGCAAATATACTTAATGGCCCAGTCTCAACAGCTCTGTGCGGTAAGGAATCCCACAGTCTCACTCCTCGAGGGTTAGCCTTTTATGGGATTTTATAGCCCCTGCTTACAGTTCTCACACAAGGGAAACCAAAGAAAGTGGCAAAGATTATTGTTGATAGTAAGGTAATGGAGATTCTCTCTTGGAAGTTTACAGAAGGACTTGTCAAGGTTCCTCATTATAGGGTGGTCGAGAATGCACATAAAATATTCCAGTTGCTGCCATTACACGGTATCAACTCTCACCTTTTCCTCCACGACATTGTTGATTATATCGGCGAGACCTCGTATTTCCACGAGGAGGTTGAACACTCCTTGAACTTCACCAACGCCTTCCACCATGACCTCAAGTTCACCTGGACATTCTCTGACAAATTGCGCCCTTTCCTGGACCTCTCGATCTCCACCTCTGTGACAAACACAGCACGGATATCTATTTCAACGCCTCTCACATGATATTGGGCTACACCTCCCCTCATTCTCCTTCATGGTAAAATCGCTATCACTCACTCCCAATTCCTCCATGGTATCTGCTCCTGAAATGAGCAATTCCAGTCCAGGACATCAAGAAAGCCCTACTATTTCAATGACTGCACTTTCCCCTCCAACCTGGTCAACACTGCCTGCCAGCGCATTTCCTTCATTTCCCACAGCTCCTTCTTGAACTACATATCTCCACCTACAATAAAAGGACAGAACCCTTGTGGTCCTTACCTATCCCAGTAATCTCTCGATACAGTGTATTGTGGCCGCCTACAGTCGGACCTCATCACCAGAGATGTGTTTCCCTCACTAACCCTGTCAACGTTTCGCAGAGATAATTCCCTCTGCGACTCCCTCGTTAGGTTCACAGTCCCCATCTACCCACCCTTTATTCCTGGCATTCTCCCTTTCCGCAACAATAGGTGTAAAACCTGCACCCACACCTCACACCATCAGCTTCGTCCCAGGTCCCAAAGGAGATGTTCTGATTAATCCACCCACCTTATCTGCACTGTCTCTTGGTCTCGATGTGATCTCATCCACATTGGGGAGACAGAATGCCAACTTGCAGACAGTTTCAGGGAACAGGTCTGGGAAGCATGCACCAGGAACCCCACCACCCTGTGGCCGACCACTTCAAGCCGACTTCCCATTCTGCCAACGTCATACAATACCTGAGCCACCTCCATCGTCAAATAAAGGCACATGACGCCTGGAGGAAGAGCGCATCATCGTCCGTCCTGGGACGCTCAGCCCACACAGCATCAACATCGACTTAATCAGTTTCTTCATCTCCCCTCCACAACCTCATATCAGATCCAACCCTCCAACGCGGCACTACCCTCTTGACCTGTGTGATCCATCCATCTTCTTTCCCAAAGAATAAAGCCACCCTCCCCATCGACCCTCACATGCATTTACATATCACCTTCCCGCCTACTTTCTTCCAGCCCCACCTCCACCATCCCATTTATCTCTCAGCCCCCTTTACCCTCCAGATTCCTGATGAAGGGCTTATGGCCCAAACATTGCCTCTCGTGGTCTTCAGATACTGCCTGACCTGCTGCGCTTTTCCAGTGCCACACTTTTCAACATCGAATTTTAAAGCACAATTCATGTAATACTTGATGATTGGCAAGTTGGAAACAAAATTGACTTGGACAAAGAAGACAGCGGGTTATGGAATGATGCATTTCAGGTTGGTTTTTGTCCAGTGGTGTATTGCAAGGATCCCGGATGCAACCCTTGTTGTAATGGATATAGTGATTCTGATTAAAATGTCAATGCTGCTGTTAGTAATTTTGGTGTTGTGGATAATAAGGAAATATATCAAATTATGCAGCTTTTTTATATAAGCTGGAAAATGGGCAGGGAAACTGAAAATGAGTGTGCTCCAGACAAGTGTAAGCTGATTACTTCTACGATGTCAGATGCAAGAGCAAAATACACTGCAAATGATCGGACACATGGGAACATAGACATACCAAGATAACTCGGGTGCATCTCCATAGCGCCCTGAAAATAGCAAGATCAGTGAATATGATGGCAAAGAAGGCGTCCGGCATATTTGCCTTCATTGGTCAGCAGTATTGAGTATACATGTAACCGTTTGCAAGTTATGTAGCTATTGCATGAAACGTCAGTTGAGCTGCCGTTGGAGTGTTGTGTCCACTTCCCGTCACTACACTGCAGGAATGATGTGGAGGCCTTGTGGATGGGATCAAGGCAGAGGTGCGGGAAGTGAAGGAGATGCACTAGAGGGCATTGCTGACCATGTTGGAGGGGATGTTAAGTATCTTGAAATAGGAGGCCGTCTGTGATGTCCTGGAATTTGCAAAAGAGGTTTACGAGAATGTTGTGTGGATGAAATTGTGTTCGTGAAAATGAGATTTTGGACACAGTTGAATTGTTTTATTGGAGTGTCGTAGGCTGAGAGGCGACCTGGTACAGATATATAATATTTGCAGAGACGTGGCTTGTGTGGATGGTCAGAATCTCATTTCCAATTTGGAATGCCATGTACTACAGTGCAGAGTAGAGAGACAGAAATTTTAAATGAGATTTACAAAGAGGCTGGAATATACCTGGGGAGATGGTAGAAGCCAAAATATTCGTAATGTTTTGAAATATTATACAGAAAACAAATGAACGGTCATGGAATGGATGAATATGCACCATGTACAGTAAGAAATATTAGATTAGAATCGTATAAATACGTCGAAAGAGTGTATGGTCGTTTTAAGACAGAACGTGAAATGTGCAGCAACGGGCTGTCAGTAGTTGCAGTAGTAATAGTAGTAATAGTAATTACAACAATAATAAAAGCAATGAAAGCAACGTGATCAGCGCAGCTATGGTGTGCTGAATAACTTATTGCTCCGCTCTACTGTTCTGATTTCAAACTTCCCAGCATGTACTTCAGAATTGTGGATGTTCATACAATTTCATTCTCGTTCTTTTAAACTCCAATGAAGTCAAACACTATCTAATCCATTTGTTCCCATTCGAAAATTCATGTATTCCCAACATCAGCGGAGTGAAACTTCTCTGCCTTGCTTCCAATACAAGAATATTTTTTCTTATGGTACTCATACTGCTCATAACATTCCTGTGTGGTCTAACTCGTACCTGCAACGTTTTAACAAGACTCCCTATTGTTCGACTCCCTTCTTTTTGTAATAAATGCCACCATTTGATTGGTGTTCACTACTGCCTGCTGACGCTGTAATTCACCTTCTTCATATTGATTCACAAGGATTTCCACATACCTTTGTGCAGCCAGTTTGAAAGCAAACGATGTTAGCCTGACAGTAAGTGGGGAACGTCCTGCAGTGCGTTATAAAGGATAAACAACAATTGGGATCTTAGGCACAATGGGAGACCAAAGAGTTTGTAAAATGTTTTGATGAACCAGTTGGATTTTATTATTGAAGTGGCACTAAATGGCAGATTCCATAAGGGTAGGGGAGAGTGATATGGTTCATTCGAATATTCAGAAGTCTTTCGACAAATTTCGAATACAGCCCCCTAAATATCAAGGTGGCAGCCTATGTGAAACCACAGGAGACGAGCGAGATCCTAATCTAATACCTTTCTTCGGTGTTTATTGTGAAGAGCAAGATGGACGCTCGGGAAATTGGTGAAATATGTTATGATGGATTGGAAATAGTTGACCACAGCGCACAGGAGGTGCTGAATGTCACAAGACACAGAAATTTAGGTCAATCATCATCACGTGATCAGGTGCATCTCAAGATTAGTTGAAAAGCGAGGGAAAAGATTGCTGGGCGCCATGCAGAGATACTTGTATCATTGACAACCACGCTGAGATGCCAGATGACTGGAGGGCAGTCCATGATGTTCCATCAGTTAAAGAACGCAGGAAACATCATAAAGCTACAAATCAGAAAGACAGACATGAATGGTGGGTAAATTGCCGCAATAGATATAACATCTTCATGCATTTGGAAAAGGAAGGGCGGATTATGGATAGTCAGCATTGCTTTGTGCGACGGAAATTATATCTCACAAACCTGATTGAGTCTTTGAGAAAGTGATTAGGAGGAAGAGCGGTATTTATTGTTCACAGCAATGTCTTTGACAAGAGTCTGCATGGTCGACTGGTAATTAAGTTGGAATCCAGGGAGAGGTGGACAATTGGATACAAAAATTGGCTTGATATTCCCAGACAGAGGTTAGTGCTCTGGGTTTGTTGACCTGACTGGAGGCCTGCGACCAGTAGTGTCTGACAATGATCAGTGCTGGTTCTGCAGCTTTTTTCTTCATTTATGTAAATGATTTGAAAGAGAGTATCGGAGGCACGTTTATGGGTGACACCAAAATTTGTGGTAGAGTGGACATTTAAAGAAGATCGTCTCAGATTACCACGGGATATGGATTAGTTGGATTACTAGGCTGAGAAGCAGCAGATGGAGTTTTATTTAGTTAAAGGCTAGATGTTGTATTTTAGTAAGAAGAATCAGAGCAAGACATAAACATTCAATAGTGAGCCCTTGGTATTTTATTCAAATAGAGAGTATATAAGTGCAGTACACTGTTCTTTGCAACACAGGTAGACAGTGTGGCGCAGAAGGCTTTTAACACATTTGTCTTCATGGGTCAGGGGATTGCGAGTCAGAGTCGGGACAGTATTTGTGGCTGTACATGGAATTGGTGAGACAGTTTGTTATCATCTAAGGACGATCAAAAAGCACAGTTGATCATCAGAAAAAACGCATCTGCTTCATATATATCCTTAAGGGAAAAGCATCTGACATTCATATTTGGTTTGGCCAACATGTACCTCAACTCACAGAAATATGGCTGGCTGTTCTTTCTTGCTGAAGTTTTGTTTGTGTCAATGGAATGTCCTTTTGTTGAATTTTTCTTGCTGTTAATTTACAGCCACACATATCGGTCTGCTTACCCTCATCTCGTTGGGTTGTTTCCACGTATGCCCACGTAGTTTGGTTTGATTCAATTTCAGATCAGCTGTGCAGGGATGCCACTTTAAAACTACATAATCTCCATGAAAGTCATATTATCACACAAAACCCCAAGGCACCACCCAACTGCTGGCCAAGGGCAGAGTGACTCGTATCAAAGACAAAGAAGCCATCGAACAACGCTGGGGAAACGAATTCAGAGACACCATCAAACAGTGATCTGTCATCAATCCAAGTGTCCTTGAACGTATTCCAAAGCACGCTGTACACCATGGGTTTAGCAAAGCCACGGTCCCACAAAGTAAAGAAGTCCGTCTCCCATCTCAAGAATAACAATGTTGTTGGGGCACACGGTATCCCCGTTGATGAATTGACTTGCGGAAGCACACTGCTCCCAGACTAGCTGCATGTCTTTGTCTTATTTATCTGGAAGGAGGAGGAAATCCCGGAGAGCTCCGTGATGTCACCTTCGAGAATATTTTCTGGAAAGGGAACAGGCCTACCTGTGGGAATGACACGGGAATTTCCCTTGTGTTGACATTTGGAAAAGTCTTTGTCAAGGTCCTCCTCAACTGTTTCCTCCGTATGGCTGTCGAACTGCTCCCTGAATCACAGTGTCGCTTCTGGACACAGACGGGCAGAACGGAAATAAATTTTCACGTTATGACAGCTGCAGGATAAACGCAGAGAACACATCCTCCACCTGTACAAGGCCACCTTTGACCTTGCAAAGGCCTTTATCACAGCAACCTGAGAAACATTGTGTAGCGTCCTTCTCTGCTTTAATTACATCATAACGTCTGTTAGCTTCCATTTCCTGCTCCACGAAGATATGGAAGTAATGGTAATGAGAAGTGGATTTCCAACTGACACATTCCCGTTCGGACCTATCCCAAGCAGATTTGAGTCATTTTCCAAACTCTCTTACCGATCAAACTCGGGCAATTCTTCTCCTCACCACTGAAAAACTTTCCAGTGTGTGTGTGTGTGTGTGTGTGTGTGTGTGTGTGTGTGTGTGTGTGTGTGTGTGTGTGTGTGTGAATTTTCAATCTCAGAGAGCTTAATCCAGACAATCGCCAGCGCCTTTAAACGGGCATATGAGTGTATTGGTCTCACCCTGAACATCCACCAACCTGGCCTGGCATTGATGAGCAAATCCGCAAACATCAAAGTCCCTTTGATGCTTGGACCTTTCAATGCGGAGTGAGTGTCCTGTTGAACAAAGCAGATATTGATGACGAGATCCAACACTGCTTCCAGAGTGATAGCACAGTCTTTGGCCTTCTGAGGCAAAGTGTGTTCGAGGGCAACAACTTTAGATCCAACACAAGCTTATGGTATATGGTTCCCACCCTTCTGGATTGATCTGAGGAATGGAATGTCTACAGCAGGACCTCAAGGCGTTGGAGCAATCCAATACCTGTGCAAGATCCTGTGAATCTTCTGGAAATATAGACACAGCAACACCGGAGTCCCTGATCCCCGGCCAACATCCCCGGCATTGGAGAACAGACCAACCCCCACCCCTGATCAGTTGGGATATCGTCCCCATGACCAACTCGAGACTCTCTAAGAAGGTGATCTCCTCCCAGCTCCGAACGGCAGGCGACCCCCAGGTGCACAGAGAACGTGCTTCCGCGATACTCTCAAGGCCTCACTGTTGAAGTGCAGCATTCCCTGACACGTGAGAATTACTGGGCCAGTATCGCCCAAAGTAGGGATGGAATATTGGGAAGGAGTCGAGCACCCCGAGACTAGTCGTCAGGAAGAAGTAGAATCCAGGAGAAAACAGCACAAGTAGCACGCTGCCAATCCAACGCCACACCCACGCCGTTCCCAAACCACCTTCTGCATCAAGTGTAAGAGTCTATGGAATCCACATCGGTCCGTACAGCTATCCACAGACTCCGCTGAGAATGGACGATGGTCAACCTTGTCTGTAACACATCGCCAATGACGTTTTGAGATTGGAAGATTGAATTCACTCACATTTATCCCAGTGCATTTTGTTTCAAATCCAAATAATTCCCTGTGGAATGAAGCGTCTGGCAATGAAATCCTGTTAGCGTGCCTCAAAACTGCCCTTTCCACGTCTGTTCGGACCATTATTAGCCAGGAATTACAATCATATTCATTCATAATCTCAGTCAAGTTTATTTCTTCATAATCGTAATGTTATCCCTTACTAAGAGAACTCCATATCCTGCACCGCATTCTGCCTGACTTTCCAACAATGCTTTGCAGGCATGGATATTGCTGCCTGCCCTTTTACTCACCTTGTGACCACGTCTCCCTGCTGGCGATCAGATAGATATTATTTAGCTCTCTGTGTCACAAGGGCACATACGTTATTGCAGATGCTTTCTGCATTCAAATCACAAAACTGTCATTTACTTCTTTTAACCATACTTACCTGTCATAAACATATTTTCGTAGATGGTATTTTAGTTAAACTCAGTCCTTTCCTTTTACTTTCATCCTGTCTTCAGCCATATCCTCATGCTCTTCCAGTATTTTAATGTTTCTCTTTGGGTTTGGAAATTTCCTTTCATCTGAGCCTTGTTCCTCCTCATCTGTGTCAGTCTAAAACACTCTGCATAATTATGGTTATATGTTTGTCAAGGGCTTGGTACCAGCACTGCACCTGTGGAGACCATCCCGATATAGTAGCTCACTCTTCTCTGAGTACTGGTAGCAGGGTCCAATGAAGCAACACCACAACTCATGATACCATTGTTTGATCGTGAAATCCACACGCACTCTGGTGATATCACTCAGTGTCTCTCCATGTGGTATCCCTCACAGTGTGGGTCTAATTGCTGTCACTGTCTGCGCCTCTTGCTCTGGCAGCTTGTCAGAAATTCTGTGCCAACAGAATTCTCCACTCCAGAGAAACGAGATCGCATTGGCCAGGGTCGGAGACTGGGATTTTCCAGATCTCTGTTGAACTCAGTGCAATTCTACATGAGTAACCCCCACTGCAATAGTTTAATTCCTGAGTCTGCGTATTGCTCTGTTTCCTGCAGAAAAATCAGGATGTTCCTGACTCAGCAGAATTCTCAACTTCTGCCTCGTCCATCACCTCACTGAAGACGCTTGGTCATCCAGAGAGAGATGGAGAGTGAGATCTGGAGCCTTCAGTATATCCTGCAACCGGTAAGATCATTCTCAGTAAACAGCACAGGGAAGAGTTAGTGGTCTTTAATTCAGACCTTGAGAACATGAAGTAGATACAATGCTGTCGAGGAACAAGAGACAAATCCCAGGCTTCATCATCTTGTTTGTAACTTCCCCATACCATAAAACACTCTCTATTTCTCTCAGCCTCTCCAATCCGTAACTCTGTCTGTGGTGTTGTAACATTTTCCGGGGAACGCGATCTTTCCTATATTTATAAGCCCGATAGTCCAGCCTCCCCTATAACCTCCACTTACGTTTAAATCTCTCCATGTCTCTGCATTTGCCTTTAATCCCTACATCTATCCCAATCTGGGTAAACTTCTCCAGCTCTTCCAGCCGTCCTCATCTGTGAAGGAAACTCTTCAGTTCCTTTCGTCATCCTTGTTAATGTAGTCCTTTCCAGACCTGTAAAATCTCCCTGTCTTTGCAACTATTTCAAAATTCTGCTATCTTAATGATCGATATAATCTATCCCATCACGACAAAAATAAAGTTCTCTCTATCTTAGTGAGCTCGTCCAGCTATTAGAATCTAGTTTTTCTCTGGATACAATGGAGAGATACCCTGCTGCTCTTCTCAAGTTGTTTCTACAGTACTAGTGATGATTATTAACTTTCCCTGTCTCTAAACCTCAATTAATGTCTATAAACAAATTCCAATCCCCAATACCCTCCCTTTGCATGTAATCTCCTTCAGTCAACACAAACCTTTACACCTTTAATCTCCTCCAGGCATGATGACACTATTTATTTCTATAACAATTTCGCATGTAATGTTGTAACAGTATGAACCTTTGGTTTGGCCACATTTGAAGTACAGTTCTAATGGCCACGTGATAGGAAGGATGTGAACGATTTGTAATGAATGGCGAAGCAGCTAACCAACATTTTGATTGTGTTAGTTACAAAGCGAGATTGAACAAACAAGGATTCTTTTTCCAGAATGTCAGAGGCTGATGGGCCAACAAGTAAAGGTATACAAAGTTAGGAGGGGCAAGGATAATATGCATTCTCGAAATCTCCTTTTCCAGTGATGAAGTATCAAATGCAAAGGTACACAGGTTAAGATGAGATTGGGAATGTTTAAATGAGACGTGCGGAGCACGTTTTTTTACATGGAGATTGGAAAGGGCCTCAGGAGGTCATGGAAGCAGAAATCTAAGCTTATTTTTAAAAAAGTAGCATTTCACCAGACACACGAACAGGCAGAGAATACAGCGACATGAACCATTTGAAGACAGATGGTATTAGTTCCGAATAGCATCATGCTCAGCACAACCATGGTGGGCCGAAAAGCCTATCGCTGTGCTGTGCTGCTGTATTTTCTAGCTTCCCAGCATCTACTCTGACACAGACCCTCAGAATATTGAATGATTTACTCAATTTCTCTCTCATTCTTCGAAACTCCAATGAAAAACCTCAATCTACTCATAAGAAAATACCTCAATTCCCAAAATCAACCGTGTGAACCTCCAATGCAAGAAGATCTTTCCTTCATGCATTCACACTGTTCATAATAATCTAGGTGTGATTCATGCCTTGAACAGTTTTAGTAAGACCACCCCATTTTTATACTCTATTCCTTTTGTAAGAAATGCCAGCATCGAACTTGCCTTCTCTATTACCTGCTGACGCTTGTAAGCTATCTTTTTCAAGTTGATGTCAAAGGATTCCCAAAACCCTTTGTGCAGCCGGTCTGAAACCAAACGGTGTTAGACTGCTAGTAAGTCGGGAACATGCTAGAGTGTTATTATAACTTTGCGAGTAGAATGAAATAATTACAGTGTTTAAACAGGCGCTTCGTCTCAACAACTCCACACTGATCCTCCGAAGGTTAACCCTACCAGACCCATGCCCCATACGTCTATAAAACCCTGAATAATTCACCAACACTATGTCAAATTTCCCATGACGAATTCATCTATCCTGCATATCTTTGTGACTGTGGGAGGAAACCAGAGCAAACCTACACAGAAATGGCGAGAATGCACAATCTCCGCAGAGATAGTAGCCCGAGTGTGGAATAGAAGCTGGGCACCTAGTGTTGTGAGGCGGCAGCGCTAACCACTCAGCCCACGTTCTGCTCGCATGTTTTTGGCTGTAAACAATAAGAGGACCCTGAGAAAAAATGGGAGTTGCATTGGATAATGGAGGTTTTTTTGAGCCTGTCGGATTCCAGTTTTTGGTGTGGATAAAAGTGGCAGAATAGTTAAAGGTGGGGGAGAGGAGTGTTGGTCGGGGGATCCAATTAATTTGAAGTTGCAGCAGCCTTTATGCAAGTTTCACTAAGGCTGAAGAGTAACTCGGGAGAACATAGGACCCCTGAAAGATCACTGAGCTCTGCCTGTGCGTAAAATTAGAGGAGATGGGTGAGATAGTAAACACAAACATCCTGTCTGTACTTACAGTGCAGAAAGATACGTAAGCTCAGGAAAATGGGGAACTAAACAGTAATGTGTTGGAAAAAATCATGAAGGGGAGGTGCCAGTGTTGGACTTTCAAGAACAAAGTTTTAAAAAATCACTCAACAACAGGTTGTAGTACAACAGATAGTTCAAAGGACAGGATTACTGAAATGACAGCAAAAGATCATAGGGATATACAAATAATTCTGGGGAATCCATGATGGAGGACGGGATAAATGTGTGGCTATAATAGCTGCTGCTCTTCTAATGTATTTTCGGTGTTGGACGAGGTTTCCTGGAATTCCAGGAGCAGCAATTGCTGTTTGAAATGCTTTTGAATTGCTTTGGAACTTTGGGAAAAAAAAAGTCAAAACGACGACAGTTTTAAAAGTGAGAAGCTCTGACAATTGGAAGCACATGCTCAGTGCAGGAGAGGGACAGAAAAGAAACCGGCACTGCTCACTGACACAGCAGTGCACTTGCGCAGTTACTGCCTTTGTTGTTTAAATTCATGTATCGCTGGACATTGGATGCGTCGAGGAAAACTTAACCAACAGCGTAATTTACAATTGATTCTGGAGGAACCTGTTTGGGAGAGCTCACAGCAGGGAACTAGATAAGTGAACAGTTTTAAGCAAAGCCCTGCTATAAATCTACAAGACTGAGAAGAGTGATTTTTTTTTAATGAAATGTTTTCCTGAGTTATGCCTCTTGTGTAAAGTTAAATATATAACCCATAAATATAAAGTTTGCCTGGAGAAATGTTTTGTAGAAGACTAAGACGGTGATAGGGAGGACTAGAAGGAAGGAGCAGATGAAAGTGTGGCTGAGGAGCTGGTGTACGGGAGAAGGACTGACGTTTTGGGATCATTGGAATTTCATCTGTTGTAGAAGTGACCTTTACAAGAAGAATGGATTGCACATGAATTAGAAGGGAACTAAAGTACAGGCAGGAGATTTGTTGGAGCTGCTGTGAATGATGCAAGCATGGTAAGGTGGGGAGTGGGACCCAGAGGGATAGTGAGGAAATATATCAATCTGAGACTTAAAGAGTTGAGAAAATAAGTGAGTGAATAATTCAGAAAGGGAGGGACAAAACAGAGAACAAGGTTGGACTGCAATATTGAACTGCATTAATTTCAATGCAAAAGGCCTAATAGAGAAGGCAGACGAACTCGGGGCATGGGATGGAACATAGAACTGGGATATCATAGCAATTACGTAAACTGGTTCATGGATGGGCAAAGTTGGCAGCATAATATTCCAAGATAGAATTGCTACGGTGAGGATAGAAAGGAAGGCAAGAGAAGAAGGGGGCGTCACGTTTTTGATAAGGGATATCGTTACAGATTATTGGGATTATGTTATAGACACCTAATATTCAGCGGCAAACTGAGAAACAAACTTCTAGGGAGATTCCATTGATCTGTAAGAATAATAGTATTGTCATGATAGTGGATTTGAACTTTCCAAACATCGACTGGTACTGCCATAGAGTTAAGGGTTTAGATGGATAGGACTTTGTTCAATGTATGAAAGATAAAGTTCTGGTTTATTTTGAGGATACAGCCATTAGAGAAGGTGCAAATCATGACTTATGCTTGGGAATTTAGGCAGGGCAAGTGACCGAGGTGTCAGTGGGGAAGCACTTTGGAGCCAGAGAATATAATTCTGTTAGTTTTTTTAAAAGTGATAGAAAACGATTGGCCAGATTTAACAGTTGTAGTTCCAAATTGGATGAAAGCTCACTAAGATGGTATTCGGTAAAGAATTTCAAAATCAGATTGGTGGTAGATGTTCGCAGATAAAAGGCTGGCCAGAAAATGGGTAGCCATCAGAAAAGAGGTAACGAGAGTCCAGATACAGTTTATTTCTATTAGGTTGAAAGGAAAGGCTGCGAGATGTAGGGAAATCTGAATGACGAGAGAAATTGCACGTTTGGTGAAGAGAAAGAAGGAAAGTATAGGTATAGACAGGATGGATTGAGTGAATCCTTGGAAGAGTATAGCTACAATAGGATTACATTTCAGAGAAAAATCAGGAGGGCAGAAAGTGGAGATGAGATAGTTTTGGAAAATAGAGTTAAGGAGAATCCAAAGGGTTTTTACAAATACGTTATGACAACTCTCGCCCCTCTCGAAAATCATCTTTGCTATATCTCCTGAACTCTTCGGAGGCCTTAAAAAAAACAGGGCAACTTCTTATTTCCTGTCTTTAATCTCAGCCAGAACACGTCAGTTGATAATTCCTCAAATGTTCTTTCTGCAGCTGTAATCCTATCCTCGACTAACAATGCCACACCCCACCTTTTTTTTTAACCATCTTTTCGGTTCTTACTGAAATATGCAATTCTAGGAATCTGCAACAAACATTCCTGTCCTTGCTCTAAGCATGTCACTGAAATGACCACAGCATCGAAATCCCAGGTAAGGACCAATGCTGCAAATTCACACATCTTTTTGCAGATGCTCCTGCCGTTGAATTAGGCACCTTTCAAAAATAAGACTTGCGTGCCGGTGCCTTCTTCTGATCCTGAAACCATATTACAGACCTCCCTACTGTCAACATCCTTTATAATCGGACTACAATTTTGATTCCCATCCTCCTGCTCACCCGAAGAGCATGAGCAAATTTACCGACATATAGAAAGTCGAGAAGTACATAGTGACATCTTGGAAAATGTCCATACTACGCAGGAGGAAGTGCTGAATGTCTTGAAATGCAAAAGGTGGACCAAACCCGACGACCTGATCAGGTGTACCATTGAACTCTGTGGAAAGTGGTGAAGTGATTGTTGAGTCCATTGCTGAGATACTTGACTCATTGCTAGTCACAGGTGAGGTGCCGGAAGATTGGAGGTTGGCTAAAGTTTTGCCACTATTTAAGAAAAGTCGTCAGGATAAACCAGAAACAAAAGACCGGCGAGCGTCATGTCGGCGATGGACAAGTTCTTTGAGGGAATCCTGAGGGACATGATTTAATCGTATTTGGAAAGGCAATGACTGAATAGGGACAGTCAAAATGACTTTGTGCCTGGAAAATCATGCCCCAAGAACTTGACTGAGTTTTTTTTTGAAGAAGTACCGAACAGGATTGTTGAGAGCAGCGCGGTACACATGATCAAAATGGACTTCACTAAAGCATTGGATAAGCTTCCCCATGGAGACTGGTTAGCAATGTTACATCTCACGGAATGCAAAACTGTCTCGAAGGTAGAAGACAGAGGATGATGGTAGGACGTTACTTTTCTGACTGGAGGCCTGTGGCCAGTGGAGTGCCATAAGGATCTGTGTTGGGTCAACTACTTTCATCATGCATATAAATGATTTGGATGTGAACATAAGAGGTATAGTCAGTAAGTTTGCAGATGACACACAAAATTGGAGGTGTATTGGACAGTGAAGAAGGCTACCTCGGTTACAAGGGGATGTTGATCAGAGGGAATATGGGCTGAGGGGTGGCAGACATAATTTAATTTAGATAAATGTGAGTTCCGGCATTTTGGGAAAGCAATTCTTAGGAGGACGTATGCAATTTGCACAGGTCCTAGGGAGTGTTGTTAAACAAAGACATCTTGGAGTGCAGGCTCACAGCTCCATGGCAGGTAGATTGGACAGTGAAGACGGCGTTTGGTATGATTTTCTTTATTGATCAGTGTATTAGGTAGAAGAGTTGGGAGGTCATATTGCGGCTGAACAGGACATTACTTGGGCCACTTTTGGAATATTGCGTGCAATTCTGGTCAGATGTTGTGAAACCTGAAAAGGTTGAGAAAATATTTCCAAGCATGTTGCCAGGGTTATCGGATTTGAATCGGGTGGAGCTGTATTCCCTGGAACATCCGAGGCTGAAGGGTGACATTATAGAGGTTTATAAAATCATGAGTGGCATGGATACATAAAAATATTAAGTTTTATTTCCCTGGAGCTGGGGATTCCAGAACTAGAAGATATAGGTTTCGGGTGAGAGGTCAAAGATATAAAAGTGACACCAAGAGCAACTTTTCATGCAGAGAGTGGTGCGTGACTGGAGTGAGCTGCCAGAGGAAGTGATGGAAGCTGGAACAACTGCAACGTGAATAGGCATCTGGCTGAGCATATGAATAAGAAGGTTTGAGAGTGATAAGAGCCGAATTCTGTCAAGTGGTACTGCGTTAGGTTGGGATATCTGGTCGGCATGAACGAGTTAGACAGAATGGTCTGTTTCAGTGCTGTATGTCTCTATGGCGCTACGAGTCTATAACCGGCCCACTATATTGATCAGTCAGTCTGTCATCTTTTCGAACGTATTTGCAGATTGATTGTATTTTTTTCCAAAAGTACACAATCTGTATGTAGTTCATCTATGTGACATTTAATAAATGCTGACTTTGGAAATAAAACGGACCTGACTCTAGATTGGAATACAGATTCTAACCTCACACGTTCAATGCATTGTCTGACCTGAGATTTCACTTTTTGTTTTACAATTCCTGAAGTTATCTCGTGAATGTGACATGAAAGAAGTCCTGGGATTTGCATATTAATGAATCGAGACCTTCAAACCATTCTAAAACATGAAAGACTTAACAGCAATTTTGGTTTGTTGAGTATATCGCATCAGTTGTATGAAACTTTGATCTTTCACGATACATTCTGTGTCTTATGAACCCACTTTTCAACTGATGAAGGAGCAGCGCTCCAAAAGCCAATATTTCCAAATAAAATCGTTGGACTGTAAACTGGTGATTTTTCATTTGGTGCTGGAATCTTAAAATAAATAAAGGTAGATTGATGCTCAGGACCTCGTCTGTTATATCCTAGTATATTGTGAGAGGATAGTGATGACAGTGCAGGGCACCTAACCGAGATATACATGTATTATCAACAGATACAGTGAGGTGCCATTAAACTGTAGGATGGCTAATGCTGTTCCATCACGTAAGAGCGGCAGTGAAAAGTCAGGAGACTCTTGATAGCTATGATGTTGGAGGTGATTCTGAGAGAAAGGAGCCACGTGCTTTTGAAAGGCGAGGACTGATGAGAGAGAGTCAACATGGCTTTGTGAGTGGAAAGTCGTGTCTCACAAACCTGGTTGTTGTTTCGCGGAGATGTCCAAGATATGGATGAAGGCAGTGTGGTAAACATTGTGTACGTTGTCTTCAGCAAGGACTCTGAGAAGCTTACATATATTAGACTTGGTCATAGATTCAAATCAATGTGAAAGGATATAGGATCCAGGAGGAGTTAGTTAACTGGACACAAAATTGGCTGGATGGGAGGAGACAGACTTTGGTCAGAGACATTTTGTTGTTTCTAAATGGAGGCATGTGACCAACGGTGTTATCGGTAGAGTGTTGTTTGTCTTTGGATAAATGGTTTGGATGAGATTATTGATTTCACAGTATGTACGTTTATGACTGACACTAGAATTGGTGCTATAGTGGACAGTGAAAAAAATGTCTGTGATTCAACAGAATTAACAATACTGCATGGGAAAGTTGTCTGAGAAAGAGCAGATGGAGTTTAATTAGATAAAAGCAAGATGTTGCATTTTGTTCAGACAAACCAGGGCGGGTATTGCGCATTTCATGTTACGGCCCTGAGTAGTGTTGTCAAATAAAGACCGAGGGATGCAGGCATATCACCTTTTGAAAGTAGTGTCACATGTAGACAGGGTGGTGAAAAAGGCATTTGGTAGGATTGCCTTCATTGATCAAAGCATTTAGAATAGGTGTTGAGATGTCATATTGTGGTGGTAAAGAATATTATTTCGGCCAATATAAAAGCATTGTTGATCAGTAGGAAGAGCTCATCTGGAACACTTACATCCTTTAGGGAAGGGATTCTGACATTATAACCTGGCCGAATAAACAAATTACTCCAAACCCACCGCAATGTGGCTGACTCATATCTGCCCTCTGTGTAATTAGCAGTGGGGCAAGAATACTGGTACATTCATTGATGGCCACATCCCAGGAATGAATATGTAATAATGCATATTTACCTCTCTACCTCTGCAAACACCTCCAAGTGCAGGAATTGGGTTTGGCTTTGATAAGATCATTCAGGCCCTTGCCCCTCGCTGCAATACTTTCACCATCCCACCGTCTTCAACTCTCCTTGTTGCTCTTATCTAACTAAACCCTGACAAGTATTCCCCGTCTAAATTCTCTGTTCCTGCTCTGAAACTCTTTCTAATCATTTAACAATTACTTCTAAAACACTGCCTCGCTTGAGAATTCTTCATATTTTTGGTGATCTTCTAAGAGTCAGAAAATAACATGAACGATTTTGTCCTGAGTGAGGGACAAGAGGGAATTTCGTGCTTCACCGTTCATTCAAATATTTTTGTCTGTTCACGTAGAGCCATGCATTTCAGTTAATTGATCAAGTTTACCTTGGTTAGTTTTGCTCTTAAAATTATGTAATTAGCTAATTTTGTTTCTATTTTTATCTTGTCATTTCTGTGAATCACTTTAAGTCTTTATAATTTATTTAATTTGCAATTCACCATAATTTCCCCGAGGACCTCTCAGAGCGACATTACTTTTTCACTCTGCTTCATCCCAAAATTATCAATCTACGATGTCCCTAGCCAGTTTGGTAATGTATTTTTCAAAGAATCAAAGACAAAAATATTCTCTGAACTTCTCTTCCAGTATCACTATTGGCAGTGCGATTGCCTCAGATCATATCAAGTTTGAAGCTTCCAAAAATTGTCAGAGTGCCGTTTGTTAAAATGTCCAATGAATTTCTGTTTAATGCAGTCATGAGCAATGCAATGCTGTTAGGTGGAGGAAAACTATTCTCCTGCTTGTGTGTTTGACACGTAGTTTCTTGAATTTGCATTCAGACAGATACGCTGCATAATCTGAAGTCAAATGCTTTCTCTGTAATGCCTTTGTTGTCTATTATTATCAGGGTTACCCATCCTGCCTTCTTATTTTGTCTGAAATTAATATTCTGCAAAGTCGAATATTGACGTTCCACCTATTGTTCACCATGTAGCTACATCTCTCTGGAGACTAAAGCGCATTTATCGCGTGTCACAATTCCACCTACCTTGTTGCAGATGCTTTGGCCATTCCAAGAAAGCACATTAGAATTGATGTTTTACTACATTTTCATATTGCAAAACTATTTGCTGAGGTAGTTTTCATTTAACTCTGTCCCTTCCTTTTCCTTTCCGCTTGTATTCAGCCACACTCACATGCTTTTCTGATGCTTCGTCTTATCATTTTAGATTTAGTCCCCTTCCAACTGCCCTCCTTCTGTTAGCAGACCTTTTGCAATCCCTTTAACACTTATTTTCTAAACATTCTCTTGCTTGAGAATTGTGAGTACTGTTTGATTATTTTCTTCACCTCAATTTGATATGATCCGTTTCGTCCTGAGTGAGGGACAGGTTGGAATGTCTTGCTGAGGATTTGATTGGTTCAACTGAATGACTTTCGGTTGAGTGTTTCACAGTGCACCTGTGACCGCTTTCCAGTGTTCACTTACAGACATGTGTTTCAATCTGTTTCACCTGTCTAGCTCTCAAGCTCATGTAAATGGATATGTTTATGTCTATTATAGCTTGTCCACTTTGAGATTAACTGTAAAACTTTATAATTCATTAGCAATTCATTTTATCACAATTTCCCGGAGGATATATCAGGGTGACATCACTTATTCACTCAGGTTCACGACTCTGCCATCTCTTTGCCTACTCACAGTTTTCCCATCCCTGAGCATTGTTACCCGTTCACCATGAATCGAACCACCACTACCACACAATTGTTTCATCCTGGATTTATCCAAAATTGTGGTGATATCACTCTCTATTTCCTTGTGGTGTCCCTCACTGTGTGGGTCTCTTTGCTGCTTGTGTCAGCGCGTTGTATAGCTACTTCTCCACTTCAGAGAGATGTGGCAACACAAGGCAGGAATCTAAGCTGGGATTTTCCAGCTCATTGGCGGAGTTAGTGCCATTCTGCATATGTAAACATCACTCTAATTTCTAACTTTGTCTATTTCTCTGTCTCCCGTAGGTGTCAGAAACCTGTGGACTCAATAGACTTCCCAAAGCTGGGTTTCTCATCACTTTGTTTAAGATGGTTATTCAGCCAGAGAGACAAAGAGGAAGGTGTTCCAGATACTTCAATAAATCCCGCAGTGAGGTAAGATCACTCACACTGCACAGAACAGAGACGAGTGAAAAGGCTCCCAAAGTCAGCGAACAAGACATGACAGAAATACAGAGCTGGAGGGAGAACACAGTACAAGCAAAAGCCAAACTCAATCACCACTAAAACAGCACCAAGAGTTCACGGTTATCAATCCCGGCCTCTGCCGTCGTTCTGAACGTCAGTACAATGAAGTGAAAGCTAGCCTTCCACAAGAGGGTGGCGATGCTGCTTTAATCATTTTGTTCTTTGTTCTCTCTCCAATACTGTGTCTGTGGAACGTCTTGTGGATCAGTCTAGTTAATCGACTAACTCATATAATAGTTCTGAACTCTGTTATCACCACCCTTCTTCACAATTCCTCCACATATTTGAAACGTACTCCAAACCAAACTGCCATTCCTATCTCTACAACTTGCCTCTGTCTCTTATACATGACTTATCTGTGTCGTCTCCTCCTCCGATAACGATTGAAGCCGTCATGCAGCACAGAAACAGACCATTCAACCCAACTCGTCAATGCTGACAAGTTTCCCCAAACTGAACGGATTGCATTTGCCTGTTTTTGACCCTTCTAATCTTCTCCTTTCCATGCACCTGCACAAATATCTTTTCCATGTTGTAATTGTTCTTGCTTCTACCATTTCCTCTGGAATTTCGTTACGTTAATACACTAGAGTCTGTGAGAAATATTGTCCTTCAGACCCCTCTTTAAATCTGTGCTCTCTCACATTTCGTTGAGGCCCTCAAATATGGAGTGGCCTACACTTAGTTTTTCACCTTATCTCGGTCCCACATGGCTTTTAAGATCTTTATACGATCACCCATAGCCTCCTATGCCCAGGAGAAATATTGAGGACCATGCTCCAAATATCTCATGTACTTAATGCTCAGACAAGTGAAGGCAATTTGCTTTCACCGCCCTGTCCACCAATGATGCGTCACTTCCAGGGAATAATATAACTGGGCCCCTTGATTTCTTTGTCTTTCTGTTCGACAACACTGCCCAGGCCCCTACCATTAACTCTGTTATTCTTCCCTGGCTTTTCTTAACAAAATCCAACAGCTGAATTCAAATCCATCATTCATTCCGTAGCGCACTGGCTCAGTTGTTCAAGATCCTCGTTGACAACCGTATTTACTGCTGATACTACGATTAAATTTGTTGTCCACACACTTACTAACACTGACTCCTACATTCTCAACAAATTGTTTCCGTAAATAATGTACATCAGTAGATCTTGCACCGATCCTCACGGCACACCACCGGTCACAAGCCCCCAATCTGAACAATAATCCTCTACTACCAAAATCTGTCTCCCAATGTCAAGCCAATTGTGTATCCAGTTAGCGAGCTCACCCTGATCACATGTGATTTAACCTTACTAAACAGTATAATATGCTAAAAACTGTCAAGGGCCCTGCTGAAGTCAGTAATGTCATTGCATGATCATGTCTTAACAAACACTGCCACATCTGTGAGGCATAACTTGGTACGCACAAAACCATGCTGGCTATCTTTAATCGAGCCTTTTCAAATGCATTGGACACAGTATCACGGAAGAGGCCTGCATATCTGAACGTGACATTCCAACTTCTATACTCAAAGGACTGAGCAACGTAGTCAAGCATACCAAGCACTCCCCATCCAAACTGTGACGCAAACTTCAAGAATTCTACACCAGAACCCCGAGGTCCCTCTGCTCGACAACACAAACCAAAGCTGTAGCATTGAATATACAACCTCTACCCTTATTTGTTATACCACTTGCATTACCTCGCATTTATTCAGATTGAACTGCACCCACAGTTTTTAAGCCCATTCATGCATATCATCAGTATCCGCTTGTCATCGTCCAAAACCTCTTTCACTATGCTTGATGTCACCCTCCATTCTTCTAGAACATCACTCATTGCTCTCCATGGTACTAATATCTCTGCTCATCGCCCGACAATTTCTTCCCCAGCTTCCCAGAATGTTCTGCGTTACCCTTGATAAGGTCTGGGGGATTTATCTACCTTTGTGTTTTAAAATTTCCAGCACCAAGTCTTCTATAATGCGAATACATTTGAAGAATTAGAGAGGTACCCTTTTGAAACAGACCCTTCGGTCCAACTCATCCATGCTGACAAGGAAATCTAAATAAATCCAGTCCCATTTACCAGCATTCGGCCCATGTATATCTAAACTCTTACTCTTCATATAACCATTCTGACGTCCTTTAAATATTCTTATTATATCAATCTCCTCTACTTGTTCTCTCATCTCATGCCATACACACATAACTGTGTGCATGAAAAACACCCTTTAGGTCACGTTTAAATCTTTATCTTTCCACATTAAACCTATGCTCTCTAGTTTTGCACTCCCTAACGCCAGATAAACGACCTTCAATCTTTATTCCGTATTCTCTTTCATTGCTATATAAACCTCTGCAAGGCCAGCGCTCAGACTTGTATGCTCCAGGAAAAATAGCTCCAGCTTATTCAGCCAAAACACTGGGAACGTAGTTCAAATTCTTTATGAGCACTTTGAAGTTACACAGCATCCTTCCAACAGCAGGGAGTCGAGAACTGACGAAAGACTTTGGGTCCTCACTTTCTACGGGAGTCGTCTTGGAGGTTTGGAAGGAGGCGAATGGCGTTCCTCTTTTCAGGAAGGATAGTTGGGTAACCCCTGGCAATTACAGACCAGTCACTCTTACGTCTGTGGTCAGCAAAGTATTGGAAATAATTATGAGGGATAAGATTTTTGACTATTTGGCAAAGCATAGCGTGATTAAAGGCAGTCAGCATGGCTTTGTGAAGGGCAGGTCATGCCTCAAAACTTTTATTGAGTTCTTTGAGGAGGTGTCAAGACAGGTCGACAAAAGTCGAGCAGTGAATGTGCTGTATATGGACTTTTGCAAGGCATTTGATAAGGTTCCCAATGACAGGTTCTTTTATAAAGTCAGAAGTGATGGGGTACAGGGAGATTTGACTATCCAGATTCATAATTGGTTTGCTGACAGAAGGCAGAGAGTGGTTGTGGATGGAAAGTATTCTACGTGGAGGTCCCGCAGAGCACTGTTCTTGGGCCTCTGCTCTTTGTGTTTTTTAATATAAATGAGCTGGATGAGGAGGGTTATGGGTGGGTTACTAAACCTGCAGATGACGCAGAGGTTGAAGATACCATCGATAGTATATAGAGGGCTATTATAATCTGCAGCGTGATATATACAGGATGCAGAGCTGGGCTGAGAAATAGCAGATATGGTTAAATCTGGATAAATGCAAAGTGATGCATTTGGAAGGTCGAACTCGTATGCTGAATACGGTGGAAACTCGATTATCTGAACGTGATGTGTGGGCACTATTTCATTCGGATAATCGATTACTGGGATAATTGATTAAATATTTTCTGTGTCGGGCTCGGAGTTTTAAAAGTCTGCTCCTTGTTCAGGAGACTGCAGCAGCACAGCGCGCGAGACCCCGCCTCCGACATCGCCCCCTCTCCTTCCACCTCTCCCCAAGCGTCCAACGCCAAACCACACATGGTCCGACCCCGCTCACCACCCCCAAAACCCTTCCAGCCCCGCCCTCCACTCCCTAAACCCCGTCCTACTCCCCTCTAAACCACCTCCAACTCCGTCCACCATTCCCAAACGCGATCTCCGCTCCCAAACCTGTCAAAAACCGCCCGCTCCCACACTCCTTGCAACTCCGCCCCCAGCTCCACGTGGTCCAACCCCGCACCACAGCACACAACACGCGAACTCCTGGCGCCCCCGGCCCCAATCTGGGGCATCCGGACTGCACACCAACAACAAGACCGCTGAAGCTCCCTTTGTAGGGTAAGTCTCCATACAGTGCATAGTCACAGCCACATCCACACTCACAACTTTTTGTCTGCAAATCTTTTGCAAGATCCATGTTTGCCCTGCACAGGGCAATGTTGGAGAGAATATTTCTGGGAAGCAGGGGGTGGGGGAGTGGGTGGTAGTGGCTTAGGCTACACCTCTATGTATAGCTCCAGTGAAAGTGTGGAGGGAGTGAGTGAGCGGGAGCTCAGTGATTTGGAGACGGTGCCTGTTTAATCACTTCTAACAAAAGATGTGATCACTGCTGGAAATACATCTTTGATGTAATGTTTCTATCCGGACCTCTAGATCTTCGGTTTTCGTGTGATTGTTATTTGGATGATCGAGTTTCCTCTGTATAGAATTAAACACAGGCCTCTTGGCAGTAGGGAGGAACAGAGATATCTTTTTCTGCAAGTACATAGATCCCTCAAAGTTGCCACCAAAGTGGATAGGGATGTTCAGAAAGCATATGATCTTTGGCTTTCACAAACAGGGAGATCGAGCTTAAGTACTAAGAAGTTTTGCTGCAGGTCTACAAGTCTTTGATGAGACGACACTTGGAACATTGTGTCCAGTTCTGGTCGTCCGACTATAAGAAAGATACAGACGCTTTGGAGAGGGCACAAGAAGGTTTGCCAGGATGCTGTCTTATGAAAAGACGTTCAATAAGCTCCGACCTTTCTCTTTAGAGAGAAGAAGGAAGAGAGGTGACCTGCTCGAGGTACCCAAGGTAATGCGAGGAATAGATAGAGTCAATAGCCAGAGACCTATCCACAAGACAGGGTTGTCTGGTACGAGTGTTCATAATATTAAGATATTAGGAGAAAGGTATACAGGCGACGTCTGAGGAAGGTTCTATAAAAAGAGAGTTGCAAATGCATGGAATGCGTTGCCAGTAGTGGTGGTGGAAGCAGAGTCATTAGGGACACATAAGAGACTGCGGGACATGCACATAGATAACAGTGAGTAGAGGGGTGCGCAGATTAACTTATTTTATTTTACTTTAAGATTAACTGTCAGCACAACGCTGTGGGCCGAAGGGCCTGTTCTTTTCTACGTTCTATGTTCTGATGACACAGGCCATTCCAATTGTGGCCTTCAGTTTCCTGAGTTCCACAGTCTTTCTCGACAGTAAGTGCTGGAGTGAAACATTTGTTTAGTTTCTTAGTCATCTCCTGTAGTCATTCCACACATCAATGGCCTCACTGCTCTTTCAAGGCCCCATTTTCTCCCCAGTTACTCATTTGCCCTTAATATATATGGACAATCACTTTCAATATTCTTAGCATTCTCACCTATTTTTGTATTCCTGATTTCCATCCACAGTGCATTTCTCCAGACCCTGTGCCCATGAAGGGCCTCACTTGATCAAGGTGGCTGTACCTGACGTGTCCCGTTTTTTTTGACCAGAGCCTGAATAGTCAGCCAATGTTTCACAATGCACACTAACAGGAATATGCTGGACGCTAAAGGCTCAGTTTATCTCACTGTTAAGGTGTCTCCCTTGCCAGACTTCCTTTTTCCTGCGAATAGACTCCCATAATTATCTTTTGAAATGTATCATGATAGATCTTGTCCTATCAAAGAACGTGAACCTATGTACCAGCCCTGTCCTTTTCTATGAGCACTAATACTGGAGCACCAGGAATCAACACCCCTTCTTCCCATACAATTGTTTGATGCTGAAATCTTCCTACACTCTTGTGATGTCAGTCAGCATCCCTCCATGTGGGGTCCCTCCCTTTGAGTGTCGAATTGCTGTCTCTGCCAGAGCCTTTCGCTCTTCCAGCTACTTCAGATCCTGAGCTAACAGCATGAACCACTCCAGAGAGATGAGATAGCACATGATTTTCCAGATTGCTTTGGGACTCAGTATTATTCTACATGCATACCCTCACTGCATTAGTCTAATTTTCCAATTCATCCACTTCTCTGTCTCCTGTTGGTTCTCACGAAGTTCCTGAACGCAATTGACCTCCCAAATGCTGGATGTCCATGCATCACCTCATTGAAGTTGGTTGGTCAACCAGCGAGACAAATGGTGGGGAGGTCTGGAGCCTTCAATAAATCCTGCAGTGACGTACAGTTCCCAGAGTAGAGAGCATGAGAGGCCTCTAAACATTGGCTAACATGACATCACATGGGCACTGTTTTGGAGGGCGAGTACAGTTCAGAAACACCACAGGCTCAATCCCACCGCTATCTTTGGCTTTTTTGTACGAAGACAGCATAGGAAGTTCACAATTATCAATCCAGGTCTGTCTTAGTGTTAATCAATACAGCAGTGCTGAAGGCAAGCGTCCCACGAGAGGATGGCAATCTGACTGGGATCTTTCTGTTCTGTGTTCCCTTTCCAAAGCTGTAACCATGGCATACTTTGTGGACCAGTGGATTCAATCAGTCTAACTCCTATAACAGTCCCTATCTTTGTATCCTTCTCCACTCTCAACAATCGCTTCACATATTTGAAACAGACTCCAGTCCAGACTACCATCCTGATCTCTGCAACTTGCATCAATCGCTGCAGTATGCCTTGTCTACCTAGTCTATTCCTTCCAGTAACTGGAATCATAGATTCATGCATCACTGAAACAGAACCTTCAGTCCAACTTGTCCATGCTGAGCAGGTTTCCTAAACTGAAAGGGTTGCATTTGTCTCCTTTTGCCTCATATCCCTTCAAACACTTTCTTCTCCTTGTACCTGTCCCAATGTCCTTGGAAGTTGCACTGTTAGTTGTATCTACCATGTGCTCTGGCAGTTCCTTACATATTTTCACCATCTTCTGTGGATAATAATACCTTTCAACTCCCTCTTTATATCTTTGTTCCCTCGCCTTATTTATACTCACTAGGTTTGGTCTAATCTACCCTTGATTAGTCACCATGCATGATTTGAGAATCCTTTATCAGGTCACCCTGCAGCATCCTAAGCCCAAGAGAAATATTGAGGACAATGTTAAAAATATCTACAATTCATGTACTCAATGCTCTGAACAGTGAGGTCAAGTGTATCCTGATGAAGGGCTTTTGCTCGAAAGATCGATTTTCATGCTCCTCGGTTGGTGCCTGACGTCCTGTTCTTTTCCAGTGCCATTCTGAACTTGACTTTAATCTACAGCATGTACAGTATCCACAATCCCCCTCCCCCACTTGTGATTCCACTTTCAAGGAACAAAATAACTGCACCCTTTGGTTTCTCTCTGTTCAAAAACACTACCCAGGGCCCTACCATTAACTGTGCTAATCCCCCCTCGTTTGTCTAAACAAACTCCAACACCTGCATTGAACTCCATCTTTCATTGCTTGGCCCATTGGTCAGTTGATCATTATTCCTTCAATAACTGTATTCACTTCCACTATACCAATAGTTTTGGCATTCATCCATGTTATTAACAGTGATGTTTGCATTCACACCCAACTCATGTGTGTAAATGTTGACAAACAGAGGACCCAGCATCGATTCTTATTGCACACCGCTGGTGAAAGGCCTCTACCTTCCATCACCTTTGGGTAGAAAATAGAGGGTGGTGGTGGAAGGTGTGGATATGTGAAATAGTTTTGACAAAGAAGGTTAGGTAAAATCGAAAATGTTCACACAGGGTATTAAAGGCAAAAGAGTCAATTGCTACAACACGGGATAAATCTTTTCTGGGGTACTGATTTTTACATTAGCAGTGGAAAAAACCTCTGTTAATTTAAAAACCAGCACCACAGAAAAGATTTATCCCGTGTTGTAATCTGTGAAAATTCGAGAGGCCAAGAAGCATTTAATGTAAAAATTAACAACGTCAGTTCTCAATGTATAACAGACAATAATTTACTAACAATTATTTACAATTCCTTCATCGAACCTATCTTTTATCTTCCTTTCTATAAGACTAGTCCAATAAAATGTCTGATTAAGATTAACCAAACAAAACTACTTATCTCAAAACCAGTCAGCTTTCACTTCTTCTCTGTATTCCATTCTTGCTTTCTCCTTCTTGTGAATGCTGCTTCACAGGTTATTGATCGATAAATGTACGTTTCAAAGAGCGATTCTTTGAGAATAAAACGTTTACTTCAGGCGTCGAGGCCTCCATTTGCTGAGAGGTGCGAAGGAGGAGCGAAGAACTGCAGGGAAGTTTTGAAGTGGAGCTGGATGAACTACGGATCATCCGGGAGGCTGAGGGTGATGTTGAGAGGCTGAACAGGGAGGTGGTCACTCTCCAGACACAGAATACGGACAACTGGGTTCCTGTCAGTGGGAGAAAAGGGAACAGACAGTTAGAGCAGGGAACCCCTGCGGCAGTTCTGTGCAGCAATAAGTATACCATTTTGGATACTGCTGGTGGAGACGACGTACCGGGGAAAGTCATAGTTGTCTCATCACTCGAACTGAGACTGGCACCGCGGCTCAGAAGGCAATTGGGGAAAATAGAAAAGCACAGTGGTAGTGGACTCAACAGCTGGACGAATTGACAGGAAATTTTGTGGTCAGGAATGGGTCACCCCGGAAGATATGTTGCCTCTCCGATGCCAGGGTCCGGGATGTCACTGAACGGGTTTGCAAGATTCTGAAGGGAGAGGGGGAGCAGACAGAAATAGTGGTGCATAATGGCACCAATGATGTAGCCAGGAAAGGGGTTGTGGTCTGAAAAGTGACTACAGAGCGTTAGGTTGGAAGCTGAAGAGCAGGAGGATAAAGTAGTGATCTCTGGTTTGCTACCGGTGCCACGAGATAGTGAGATGAGGAAGAGTCAGCGAATGCAGTTTCACACGTGGCTGCGAGGCTGGTGCAGAAGGGAGGGCTTCCGAAACCTAGACCATTAGGTTACCTTCTGGGAAAGGTGGGACCTATACATGAAGGACGGGTTGCACCTGAAATGGAGGGCCACAAATGTCCTAGGTGGGAGATTTGCTCGTGTGATTCGGAAAGTGTAAACTAGTTTGGCAGTAGGGTGTGAAACAGAACCACCTGTCTGAGAGGGGGACATTTACAGATGGGGCAGTTACAGGATGCATTGATTGTGTCAGCACTTTTTCTCTCGGCCATATGTTTAAGGTGATGGGGGAAGGTCGTAAAAGATTGTAAGGGACAACAATCGCATGCATAGGTTGACACGTGTATAGAAGCTCCTACGACGGGAAGAAGTTCAGTCGGATACAATTTCAATTTTCAAAACTTATTTGTGAATAGGAAGAGTTTCTTGGCCATTGGCCAAAAAGTGGCAAATGGGTCTAGATTTATCAGATTAGCTGGTTGGACCGGAGGGTCACTTTCTGTGCTATTCATTTCTTTAACTCTATATCTATTACAGAAGAGGCGTTAAGGAAGCTTTTAAAATATGAAATAGATCAATCTCCAGGACATGATCAAGCGTATTTCAGGATGTCGTGGGAAGCTAACGAAGACTTTATGTGGCCCACAGAAAGATATTTGTGCCAGGAGTGTTGGAGGTTAAGGGATGACTTTATACAGGTTTATAAAATCACGAAGGACATAGATAGAATAAATCGACAAATTATTTTCCCTGGGGTGGAGGAGTCCAGAACTAAACGTCATAGATTAAGTGTGAGAGGAGAAAGTATAAAAGAAAACTAAGGGGCAACGTTTTCAAGCAGAGGGTGATAATTGCATTGAATGAGCTGCCAGTGGATTTGGTGGAGTTTCGTACAATTGCAACATTGAAAAGGCATCTGGATGGTTATATGAATAGGAAGGGATTGGAGGTCTTATGGTCTTGGTGCTGGCATGTGGAACTGGATTGGGTTGGGTTATCTGGTCGACATGGACAAGTTGGACTGAAGGTCCATTTCCGTGCTGTACATAACTCTGACTCTATGTGGGAATTGCTGGAAGAATAGAGTTAGCCACAGTGGACAGTGAAGGAGGTTTACTAAGAATACAAAGGGGTCTTGATGAAATGGGTGAGATGGCTGAAAAACTGTTGATGGAGTTTAATCTGGTCAAATGCATTTTGGTTTCAACAAACAATTGTAGAGCTGAGACATTTGATGGTAGGATTTTTAGTCGTGTTGTAGAACAGAGAGACTTCATGTTAAGGTACCCAAGTCTTTTATGTTTGCACCACAGAAAGGCAGGATGATTAAAAAAAAGTGTTTTTACACGCTTGCCTTCATTGGGGATTTCAAGATTAGGGGCCACATTTTTAAGATTTGGGAAGGGGAATTTCAAGAAAACCGTCGCGAGGGACAAATTGTTGCACAGAGGGTGGTTTGTATTGAATGGACTTGCCGAAGAAGCGGTGGATATGGATACAATTACAACGTTTGAAAGACATTTGAATAAGTATGTGAACAGAAAACTTTTGGAAATATATAGACCAGGAACAGGCAAGTGGAATGAGTTTAGTTTTAGATTACGCTCAACATCAATCATAGGATCAGTTTCAGTGAAGTAAGGCTCGCTGATCATGAATTTAATGCTGTGTCATTATTTGAGAAAGTCAGCAAGGGAAAGCCAATGAACTACAGACTGATGAGGTTGACATCAGTGATCGGTAAGTTGTTGAAAGCTATTATGAGAACTAGGATTAGGATGCATTTGAAAAGGAAAGATCTTATCCGGGATAATAAGAGTGGTTTTGTGTGTGTCTCCCAACTGAGTTTGTTGAAGAGGTGCAGAAGAGCATAAATGAAGGCAGAGCAGTAGATGTAATTTGCAATGACATGAGCAAGGCATTTGGTATGGTTTAGCATGGTACACAGCTTAGTAAGTTTCGATTACATGAGATCAGGGAAAGCTAACCAAATGGATACTAAATGAATTTGACGGTAGAAAATAGAGGGTGGTGGTAGAGGGTTTCTACCCAACTCATGTGTGTAAATGTTGACAAACAGAGGACCCAGCATCGATTCTTATTGCACACCGCTGGTGAAAGGCCTCTACCTTCCTCACCTTCCATCCCATCAAGCTCTGGATACATCGTATTATCTTCTGTCATTTCCGCCACATCCAGACCGACCCCACCACCAGGGATATATTTCCCTCTCCACCCCTATCACCATTCAGGAGAGACCATTCCCTCCGCAACTCCCTCGTCAGGTCCAAACACCCCACCAACTCAACCTCCACTCCCGGCATCTTTCCCTGCAACCGCAAGAAGTGCAAAACTTTCGCCCATGCCTCCCCCCTCACTTCCTTCAAGCCCCAATGGATCATTCTCTATCCGTCACAAATTCACCTGCACCTCCACACACATCATTTACTGCATTTTCTGCAACCGATGTGGTCCCCTCTACATTGGGGAGACAGGCCGCCTACTTGCGGTACTTTGCAGGGAACACCTCTGGGTCACCTGCACCAACCAACCCGACCAGCCCGTGGCTGAACACTTTTATTCCCCCTCCCACTCCGCCAATGGTGTGCATGTCCTTGGCCTCCTCCATCACCAGACCCAATCCACACGACGCCTGGAGGAAGAGCACCTCATCTTCGGCCTAGGAACCTTCCAACTACACGGAATGCATGTACATTTCTCCAGCTTCCTCATTTCCCTTCCCCACCCCTTATCTCAGTTCCAACCTCGGATTCAGCACTACCCTCTTGACCTGTGATCTTCTTCCCGACATCTCCTCCCCCACCCCCTCTGCGTGTTATCACCCATACCCTCACCTCCTTCCACCTATCATATCCCCAGAGTCCCTTCCCCAAGTTCCCACCCGCTACCTTTTTATCTCAGCCCGCTTGGCACACCAACCTCATTCCTGAAGAAGGGGTTATGTCAGAAACGTCGATTCTCCTGCTCTTCGGATGCTGTCTGGCCTGCTGTGTTTTTCCAGCACCTACATTTCTCTACCAAATATTCTTTCAGGTAACTGAAGTCTCCTTATATACTTGTTTCTCAATTTACCTCGAATTATTATGGGGTCTGTATTGCTATCGCAATAAAGTATCAATCCCTTTTATTTCTCAGTTCCATAAAAATAACTTCCCTGGATGTCTTTCAAAGAATATCCTCCCTCCGCACAACAATGTCATGTCTTATCAGAAATGCCACTCTTCTCCTCTCTGGACCTCCTTTCTATCTTTTTTCAGAACATTTGCATTCTGGTACATTAAGTTGCCAGTTCTGTCAACCCCTGACTCACGTTTCTGCAATTGTTCTTTTATCCCAGTTCCTAACCATGCGCTGATTTCATCTGACCTCCCTGTTAGGCATCTTGAATTGAAATTAAGTCAGTTTTAGTTGTTGGTCCTACCTTGTTCTCTGCTTTGTCTCTGCCTCCCCTGACAGTTTGACTGCTTCCTTTTATCAACTGTACAAGTCTTAGATTGATCTCTTTCCTCACTGTCTCTTTGGGACCCTGCCAAAACTCACAAGTTTAAATTCTCCCTGCCAGTATATTAGGCCACTTACAATTCAATTGCACTCCAGATTTCTTGTAAAATTCACCTCTACCCCAGAAGAGAATCCAATGATCTAAAATGTAAATACTTCTCCCATATATTATCTCCTCATTCATGCATCTATCCTGCTATTCCTACCCTCACCATCTCACAGTACTGGGAGTAATCCAAATATTGTTACCTACAAGGACCTCCTTTTTAAATTCCTGCCGATCTCCCGATATTCTTCCTTCAGAATCTTATCCGTTTGACCTCCTTTGTGCTTCCAATGTATACAATGACCTCCAGCTGTTCCCGGTCCACTTTGAGAACATTGTGCACACTCTCTGAGACATGATTGATCGTGGCACAATGGGACCAACACACAATGCTGTTTTTTCGTTGCTGGCCGCAGAAACGTATGCCTGTGCCTCGGAGTAGTTGTCCCCCAATACATTCAATCCCTTGCAATCAAACATACCCACATGACGTTAGAACCATTCCCGATACCAGAAACTTGTCTGTTCATCCTACAATACCCTGAGAATTTATCACCCACTACATTTTCCAAAACAGCATACTTGCTTGTAATGTGGAGAGCCACATTTGAATTCTGCATTACCTGCTTACCTCTCTTACCTTTCCTGGAGTTATTCCATTTCTGTGACTTATCTGAGACTTTTCTCCCTTCCTATAACGGCCCTGCATTACACCCCATTACTCGCATTGCCTCTAACTGTCACTCCAACTGTTGAATTCGATCAGCTAGGTTCTGCAACACAAGGCATTTATTGCTGATAAAGTTCTGAGTAAACGCAAACACCCGCGACACTCTCACACCTGAAAAGAAGAACTTGTCACTCTAAAAAGAGTTACTTTTTCTTCTTCTAAGCTGTATGCACAGAAAACAAAACCGTCTTATTCCTCGACAAACGCTGCTCCAGGCTAACTTAATACTTATTCCTCATATTTTTAAGTTGAATCAAGAGACATATTTCAATAATGGATATAATGAAGAAAGCAATCAGCGTATTCACTCCGGTGGTCTTGCAGCAAGACCCCAAAGCCACACTTAAAACTATTCACTTTTCTCTGTCTGTGCTGTTACTGTTCTCAGACAGGTCCTGTAAGATCAGTTGTGAATTTCACAACTGGATTCCGATGTCCAATGACACATGGATTCAACAGCAAAAGCAGGAGCGGCGCAGGCACTGCTGTGTCTGTTAATAGTGTAGCTCTCTCTCTCTCTCTGTCTGTCTCTTTCTCCCTCTCTCTCCCCTGCACAGAAGATTTGCTGCCTTTGTCCGCTTCTCTCACTTTTAAAGTGCCGCTGTTTAGAACATTTTTCCTGGAAAGTTCCAAAACAACGCAAAGCATATAAAACAATAATTGCTGTTCCTATTATTCAAGGAAATTGCTTCCAACGTCTAAAATTCTTCAAAAGAGAAGCAGCCTGTTACAGCCAGACATTTTACCGTCCTCCATCTTGGATTAAAATCTGTAAAATGAATCATGGGAACTATATACCTGTAGGTCTGAAATCTGCAATTCGTAAATTGTTGGAGCTCCTTCTGAAGGATCGAAATTGCATGCATTTGGAGAGGCAAGAATTGATGAGGAATAGACAGCATAGCTTAGTGCGAAGAAAATTGTGCCCCACGAACGTGATTTTTTGCATGAAATAACAAAGATTGATGGGAGCAGAGTAGGAGGCTTTGTTTATTTGGACTTTAGAAAAGCCTTAAACAAATTTTGTTTAAACACATTAGTAACGTTAGGTCACATGGGATTCAGAGGGAGCTTGCAAGTTGGATGAAAAATGGTTTTTTGTGGTAAAAGAGCATATTGATGCAGTATTGTTTTTTTCAGACCTGAGGCCTGTGATGGGTAATGTTCCATTGGTTTCAATGCTCGGCCAATTTTGTGCAGCATTTAAAACTGATTCGGATGAGAATATAGAAGGAAAGGTCAGTAAGTCTGTACATATCATCAAAATATTGGGTAATGCAGATCATGAAGAACCTTAACATACATGACAAAAATGTCTTAATCAATTTGGCCAATGTTCTGCTGAGTCGCAGGTGGAGTATAACATGGATAAATGGAAGACATTTCGATTTGATTACAGGGCGTATGCAATTGATAGTAGGACCCTGGTATTGTTGATGAACACAGAAATCTAGTGGTTCACATCGACACTTCTTCGAACTTGCATCACACGTAGACAGAGTGGTTAAGAAGGCGACTAGCACGCTTGACTTCACTGCGTAGACCATTGGTGTTAGGAGTTGGTGCATCATGCTGAGGTTATACATGACTTTGCTGTGGCTCCTTCTGGGTTAATGCGTGCATTTAAGGTTTCTCTATCATTGGAAAAATAATTTTAAACTGCAGATGGTTCAGAAAAGATTTAACAAGACGTTACATGCAATGGAAAGTTTGAGAAACAAAAGTGGATTGGAAAAGCAGGGACATTTTTTTCCACTGGTTGAGGGGTAACCGTTTTGACTATCATAAAATCAAGAGGGATATTGATAAGCTTCATGTCAAGGTTGTTTTCCCTGGGGTGATGGAGTCCAAAACTGGAGGATATCTACTTCAACGTGACAGGACAATGATTTTGAAAGGACGTAAGGAACAACTTTTGTAACACAGACTAGTTTCATGACTAGAACTAACAAGAGAATGTTATGAACGGCGGTACATGTATAACATTTAAAAGACATTTCGATAATTTCGTGAATAGGAACGTTTAGAATAGATATGCGGCAAGTACTGAACGTGGGCCGTGTTTTGTTTTGGAACATGGTTGTCATAGACTGGTTGGACTGAAGGAAATGTTTTTGTGTTGTGTGATTTTAACTTGATAGCACTATGACAGTGTGGTAGGCAGTCAAAAGACAGGTTAGTCTCTCCACTTGTTCACTTTGTCATTCATTCCAGGGTTAGGGTATGGCGAGAGGGAAGGCTGTTGTTGACAGATGAAGATACAGATTGTGTTTTGAATGCAGTGGGTATGTAATGGCAGAACCATAGAGTAGTCAGTTTATTGGGTTGATTGTACACAGGGGAGGGCAATTAGGCAGGAGTCATTGACGATGGAGACGCTAAATTTGGAATACTGAAAATGTTGAACAGGTGGGCATTTGCAAAACTGGAGGAGAGGACAGTTTTAGGATTGAAAGACTCAAAGAAGGAAGGAAAGGAAAAGATGGAAAGGGAAAGAGCAAAATGTGAGAAGAAGAATGAAAGCAAGAGAGTGGGAAAAAGGCACAAAGGAAGAAAGAACAGTTCAGAGAGGAAAAAATACAAAAAAGTGGCTGTCAGTAAGGGAGACAAAGAGAAAGAAAAGTAGTGTTTGAGAGAGATTGAGAGACAATGATAGGTAGAAAGTGGAGGCTGTCAGTAAGGGAGAGAAAGAGGCAGAGACAGAGAGAAAAACGATGTAATATCGCACAGATACAAACGGGGCTAAAATAAATACATGACAATTTTAAAGGGTCAATACTCAATTTTCCAGTTGGTCCAAGCTCACTCGTTGGTCTCTCCCATTCCGTCTGTTGCATTAGGGGCAGACCGTTCTCCAAGGCAAGGCTTTAGGAACGGCTAGTTCAGGGAGGGGGTGAGGTTAAAGGATCAAAACTGGGAGTGAAATTCAAACACTACCCATAAACGCACACAAAGAGACAGATAGAAACTTCGCCCGCTCAGCTCACTTGGTGAAATGGACAAGTGCTGCCAGAGTACGGTTAGAATATCGCGAGATCCGTCACTCAAATAGCCCCTCTCTCCTCAACTCTCAACTCATCCAATTAGAATCCTGCTGCCTCTACCTGGGGCACAGCTGGACGTGGAATGCAGCATAGCTAGTGTCATCACTATTGGTTTCGAGATGGGAGGATGTTGAGAGAAAGCAGCAGCGAAATATTTTAGTTGAGGTTACCTCTGTCTTCTGCGGCCTACCATTTTTCTGTCACTGAAATAACGTCATAGTTAATTTCAAACTGAGCAAATTTTGTTTTTCTTTGTGTTTTCCTATTCAACAATGTAAAAGTTTCAAATTATGATTGCCAGGAATTAAACCCAGGTCACCTGCTCGGAAGGCAGTTATGCTCACTACAATCCCACCATCTTTGTCCAGTATACTGCCCACAAAACCACCCCGAAACGGACTTAAATGCCTTTCTTGTGACAAATTTAATATAATTAACGTGGATGCACAGCTGGTGATATCATGTCAGAATGATAATACATGACATAAAATGTTAGTTTTTAAGGAGCATCTTAAATATGGGAGGGAGCTGGGTCACTGGCAGGATTCTGGGATGGAGTCCAGAAGTCACTCTAGTTCAGCCTGTGTTACTCCGCTAATGAATCAGGTGGTTGACCGAAAGAGCTAATAAAGAAATGGAATGATATCAGTGAATTGAAAGGAAACAAAGTAAATTATGTTTGGAAATAAATTTGCAATCAAGAGACACAGAGCATACACAGGGTAGTATTAGTACTTTATAATTGATACCTAATTCAGTCAACTTTTGCACAGATACATGAATCAGAGAATTCCAGGAGTCTGTTGTTGCAGTTCACATTATGCCTGCAGTGAACTAAGATCTCTAGCTTTTTTTATCCAGTGATCTGATTACTTGGGATGAATGTATATTCAGTTTATGCCTAATTCCCCTTTCGGTTTTGCTTTGTTCGGATTTCTAACTGTTTTTCATTGCTGACAGCACTTTAAGCTGCTTTACGTCTCCAGTCTCTCTTTTTTATTTTGTTCCTCAGATGGAACAAAATAAATAATTCCTTCTCCATTAGTAAGGAGTGAGTTATCATGTTGATACTCGTCCTTATCGTTTCAGTCCACTCCTCACGTCGAAACCTCATTCCCTTATCGGCTGCAGCGCATGTTATTTTACTTACTTGGATATTTTCATTAATTGAATTACCTTTGTAAGTGGACATTTCACGCCATACTTTATCTGGTCTCTGAATTTCTTCTGTGTCACCACATAAATAAATGCATTTGTACAGCAGCTAAGGTTCCGAAGCATATAGGCAGTTTTTACAAAGATATCCGACGCCTTATAATCCAAGAAATAAACGGCATTAAATACTTTTAAAACATACAGCAACCAGAGAAGTATGAAACTTGCAGATATGGCAAAAAGTAAAACTGCAGAATTGCGTCTGCTCTGTATCTCTGGGTCTGTCTCTTTTTTACTTTGATTCTTTAGTCCCTTACGCGTCTTCATGGCCTCAAAGATATGTCTGATAGTCAGAACGTTGACAAAAATAATAAAAATGAATGGGGACATTGGTGTTAAAAATGTCTCAAAATATCTAAAACTTTCCCACCGCCGGTCAGTCTGATAACTGTAAGTCGGGTAACAGTACATTGGAACACTGTTGATGATTTTTCCGGGTCTAAATTGAAAGTAGTTGGGAATGTTCTTTAAAGTCATGAAAATGCAAATTGTTGCGAGAACCCTCGTAGCAGTTTTTTCCGTGCAATACTGAGATTTCATCTGATGAAAACAAATGGCGACAAATCGATCAAAAGAAAAAGCAGCAGTGAACCAAACAGAGCAGTCAACAGCCAATCGGCTCAGGACAGTGAGAACAGCACAAACCGGAGTGATATGCAGGAAACACAGTGGATAATAATAATACCGAAATCGCCGAAGGATCATGTAAAAAATAATGAACAGTAGATCAGATGCTGCCATCGCCACCAGATAGCACGTGCTGCATGCCATAATACCGCATTTGCCCCGAACTAATATTACAATCGCCACGAGACTAACTGTAGGAGAGAGAAAGGAGAAAAGAGACTTGATGCTACTGAACAAACATGCTCTGTGCCTGAGCCCCGACTGTAAACAATGGCATGAGGATACTTCTTGTTCCATGTTATATAAATTTTAAATAATCAGAACCATTGCAACACAATCTATCTGAATGACCTGTTTGCACTTTCAAAAGACATTGGAGCGAGTATGAGCAGCAGATTGCTCACTGAAGCACATCAATTGCTCCATCTTCATCGGGATAGGATCGTCAGCGTTTGATTTCACCTTCTTTTTGTTTATTTGACTGGCTGGAGTTCGCAACAAACCACAGCATACACACGAAGTCTCCTGGGATCAATAAAACACAGATTGGGAGACATCTACTATGGTCATTCATAAAAAAAACTGTATTCATTTTTGGAGTCACCACACTCTGACTGCCTCCAGAATTGTACATAACACTGAATGAATGATAGTACAGTGGAAGGAATCACACCACAGTATCGACGAAAGACTTCCCTCCACCATTTGGATAAACGAATGATCAGAAATTGTGTCCATTGCTCACGCAATAGACCGAACCTCATGCCAATCTGAAACACGAAGGAATGCAAAGGGAATATATTCTCCATGTCCGATATTTGACACCCAACACAATCCAAAAAACTTCAAAATTTAATACGGGCTACCTACTCAAACTGCCCAAGACTCGACAACACAAGGCCGACCCCCCAAAAAAAATCTGAATCATTGGAACATTGATTATTGCAAATTTTCAGTTTAGAAATCAAGCATCTCATCTAGGATAAACAAATCTTCCTCGCAGATGTTCAGGCTGACGCTACTAACATCATCTCTGAGACCACGTACTCGTGAACAGAGAACCTCTTCCCACATTCCGTGCTTTCTACGCCACGAAATCCCAATAATTTAACCAGCATTCTCAGCGGAATCTATCAGAGTTGTACTATATTTTGGCAGACACTAATAAATAGTTCATGCTTGATATTCAAATACAAACTAAAATTGCCAAACGAAGGACCATGAGAGCACATTGACATTTGGGGAAAACAAAAAGATAGAAGGGCAGCTTGTGAAACGTCCTGTTTGGTAAAGTTGCTGGATCCTCTGTGGAAAATCTGCTACGACATCACTCTAGATCTCAGTACTTGCCATATTAGACTCTGTGCCAGAGCACTGTGCATATTTTGACAAATGGCAGAACTCACACGTCCTTTGGCAGACAAATAATTCAACAATACACATCACAATTTATACCCTGTTTTCAACATCACTCTCAATGACCTGGCGTCATAAATGTCATGTAGCCACACATCCACTAATTGAAAACATATTAGATGGTCAAAACCGTCTGTGCTGACCCTTACCTATCACTCCAAAACGACCTGCTGAATTCATCTTTGCACGTGTGGTATTTGGCCTCCCATTTGCACACAGCTGCCTGAGCCAGATCTACTAACACAATACCGGTGCTCAGCCAGATTCCATCAATGTGGCCACAGTACAAACCCATTCCACACAGAAGAAACAAGAAATACTGCACGGGACGTGAGGAGTCTCCAAACTGAAAGGGTATTCACTTTAAACTCAGTAAGTGAGAACATTGATTTGGCAAGTATATTTGTCTTGCAAACTGGAAATATTTTTTTAAATAGTTATGAATCAGTGCGGATATTTATAAATGTTCAGTTGTTACAACACCTACCAGGAGCACCAATAACTGCAAGGACCGTCTCATAAACCTTTTCGAATCTTTCCCGAAGAAGATGCATTTTGTTGTTTGACAAACAACCACTCCGATCCTGCAATCAGTCAGAATTGCAGAATTGACTTGAAATTGCAGAAGACACCGTTCCGGAGACATTAATTTAATTTGTGTCATATCCCCAAAGGGAAATTATGAATCCATCAACAATACGATTTTTTTCTACGTTATTTGAACAGATTCTGAGAACATATCTATTTTAATGATATGACACCGCTGAGATTTAAATCCCCAATTGAAAATCCCAAAGACCAGATGGATGTCAACTACTAGTTATCAAATGTAAATTGCAATTTGTCAGTAAACAACAATCGCTACATTATTTTACAAACACTATCAGTCCCATCAAGATCTAAATATCTTTTAACATTCATTTTCGTGGCAAACTTCATTTTGCTAAGGGTATTCAGTTATTGAATGCCTCATGTTATGCAGCTTCTTGAGAGCTATTTTACGACACACAGTTTTCCACTGTTTTTATTGTTAATTCACTTATATGACTCGTGTGGGAAATTCTATCTGTGAATGAGTACTCCAGTATAGAACCCGAAGGTGACACAGCTACACCTTGAACTTCCACGAGGTTTTTTTTATTCTCAGAATTCATTGAAAAAAAAATCAGCAGCTTACTTCAGAATCATGGAAATATGCAATCATATAAGACAGAGATGACCCACCGTTCCATCGAGTTTAACCTCAAATTCCATGATGGCGACACAAGTCTAAATTCCCAGCAGTCCGTAGTTTTGAATATTATGGCATTTCAAAAGCGTTTCCAAGTTACCTCGAAAGGTTGTGATGCTTCTCGCCTCAACTACCTCTCTGGGAAAGAAGTTGCATGTCTCCACAATCATCTAGGTGAGACAATGTTTCCTGATGTTTCTCTAAAACTCCGGGTTTTCATCTTAAAATCGTGTTTTCCTATTATTAGCCCTTTTACTCAGAGTACCGAGTGTTTTTGATTCATGTTGTCCATGCCACACATATCCAAAATATCCCAGTCACCGTTCAAAAGAAATCAAGACGAGCTTTTCCAACCACGCTCTTCATAACTGAAATTCTACTGCCAAAACAACGTTTTGGTGAATCACCTTTGCACGCCTTCTAATGCAATTGCGTTCTCCTTCTGCTGCAGTGACCAAAGTTTCAATTGATATGGCACCTCTCGTCCACACAGCATACTAATTGAGTTTCGTGTTTGAAGGCGTTATCACAAATGTTGTTGAGGGCAGCGAAGTTGGTTTTGTCGAAATGGACGTTAACCAGCCCTTTGACAGCCCTGATAGGCTGCTGAGAGAACGTAAGTGTCACAGGATCTAGAGCAGATAGCCAATTGAACACAAAATTAGTTTGATGCAAGGATAATGTGGATGAGCTGCTGTTGGGCGAGGGTGGACTAATTGAAAAGCTAGAAACACTGAATAATAGTCCAAGGGATTTATTTGGAATCATGAACTCGTGGAGCTCTACGTCTTCATCAGATCGTTGTAAAAGAACTAGCACTCTGAAGGCTGCTGCTTTCACTTTAACCTGATGGACTATAACCTGGTGTTTAGTCATTTCTAAAAGATGCGAGAAAACAGAGGGTGGACGGAGAATGTTGGTTTTCAGACTGGAGACATGTGACACTTGGTGTGCCATAGGATTTTTTTGCTCGGTCGTCAAGTTATTCGTCACTTATGTAAATGATCTGGAGAGAATTGAGGAATTATGGTTATCAAATTTACATATGACGACAAAATTGGTGCACGAGTGTCCAGCGAAGTAGATTAGATTAGATTAGATTTCTTACAGTATGTAAACAGGACCTTCGGTCGAAGAAGTCCACACCTACCGTCCATAGAGCAACCCACACAGACCCATTGCCCTACATTTGCCCCAACTCATGTACGGACCACTATGGGTAATTTAGCCTGGCCAATTCACCTACCTTGCCCATCTTTTGATTTTGGGAGCAAATCAGAGCACCCGGAATAAACCAACGCAGACACGGGGAGAATTTTCAAACTACACAAAGACAATAGCCAGAGATGGGAATTGAACACGCATCTTTGATACTATGAGGTAGCAATGCTTACCATTAAGCCACACCTGCCAAGGAGCGAGATCTTCATCTCCTGAATAAGTGTACTGAAGTGTAACAAATGGAGTTTAATTTAAAAAAAAATCCAAAACCTTGTGTTGTGGTGGGATAAGGACAATGAACAAAGAAAATGTACAGCCCAGAAATAGGCTCTTCGGCCCTCCACATTTGAGCGTCTTCAAAACTAGTGTCTAAACCCGTCGCCAAATTCCTAAGCATCTGCTCCCCATTTACTCATACATCTGTCCAGAAGCATCTGAAATGAATATACCGTGACTGCCTCAACCTCCTCTGCTGGCAACGCGTTCCAGATACACTTCGCCATCTGTGCAAAGAACTTGACATATGAATCTTACTTAAACTTTTCACCTCTCACTTTGAACGTGTGACCTATCATTATTGAATCCTTCACCTTGGGAAATGCTTATCTCTCTCTATCCTGTCCATACCCTCCATGATTCGGTAAAACTCAATCAGATCCCCACTCAATCTCCTTTTTAATCATAAAAACAAATCTAACTTACTCAAACTCTCTTCATAGCTTGCACCTTCCATACAAGGTAACATCCTCTTAAACCTTCTCTGTACCCTCTCCAAAGTGTCCACATCATTTTGGTAATGTCGCGACCAGAACTGTACACAGTATTATAAATGCAGACATACCAATGTATTGCACAATTTAACATGACCTGCCTGATCTTATACTCAATACCCAGTCCGATATAGGCAAGCATACCGTGTGCCTTCTCGACCAGTCTATCCTCCTGTGCTGCTACCTTCAGTGTACAGTGGACCTCCATTCCCAGATCTCTCTGCTCATCAACTTTTCCCAATGTTTTTTCATTTGTTGTATATTTGTCTCTAGAATTAGAATTGCCTGAAAACATCACCTCAAGTTTGTCTGGTTTGAATTCCACCTGTCACGTTTCGCCCAATTGTCCAATCTATGTTTAGTTTCCTGTATTCTTTGACAGCCTCTTATGGTTTTTGATTCTCCAAAAAACATTGTGTCATCTGCAAAATTGTTGATCTTACCAACAGTTCCCTCTTCCAGATTATTTATGGGTATCAGTCACAACAGTGGCCCCAGCACTGATACCTGTGTCACACAATGCAGCATTCTCTATTTCTAGAAACTCCCTTTAACGACTACTCTCTGTCTCCTTTGGCTCAACCATTTCTTCATCCACCCAGCTAGAACACCTTGCAAACCACGTGACTACACTTTCTCGATTAGTTTACTGTAGGGAACCTTATCTAGCGCCTTACTAAAGTCCATGTACATGCCATCAACGGTCCTTCCTTCACCTATTAGTTTGTTCACTTCTGCAAAGAACGCTATTAGGTTGGTGAGGCACAAACTTCCCTTCATAAAACCATATTGTTCTTCACCGATAAGGCCATTATTTTCTGAACAAACATAGATCCTATCACTCAGTACCTTCTACAGCAACTTTACCACAACTGACGTCAGGCTCACTGGTCTGTAGTTACCCGCAAGATCCATACTACCCTTTTTCTATGGCGATAAAATATTAGCACCTCACCTGTGTTTAGAAATGCCACAAAAATATCTGTCAGGGCCCCAGCTATTTCCTCTCTCATCTCCGTCAGCAAGCTGGGATAGATCCCATTCGGTTCTGGTGATTTGTTCACCTTAGTAACCTCTAGCCTACCCAACACATCTTCCTTACTTATGTCAACGTGATCCAGACTCATCAAACTTCTACCTCTAATCCCAACATTCGCCATGTTCCTCTCCTCATTGAACACTGAAGCAAAGAAATCAGTCAGAATCTCGCCCATTCTCTCAGTTTGACACACAACCTTCCTTCATCATACTTTTAGTGAATCATGCCTTTACCCGCTTGATTCTTATATGAGAATAAAACGCTTTTGGATTCTCCGTAATTCTGCCCGCTAAAGTTATGTCATGACTCATTTTAGAGCGCTTCATTTCTCGTTTAAGACTGGTCCTACTCTTCCGATGTTCCTCCAGGTTCCGTTCTGTTGTTAGCTGCCTTGACCTTATGTGGCGACTGATTGTGTGGAGTTTGCACATTCTCCTCGTGTCTGCGTGGGTTTCCTCCTGGTGCTCCTGTTTCCTCGCACAGTCCAAAAGTGAGCAGGTGAGGTGAATTGGACATGCTAAATTGCCATGAGTGTTAGGTGGAGGGGTAAATGTAGGGGAATTTTCTCGGTCGGTTGAATTCGGCGCGGAGTTGTGGACTTGTTGGGCCGAAGGTCCTGTTTTCACACTGTAAGTAATCTAATCTAAACTTCCCCTTTTCTCTGGAAGCATCGGACCACTTCTCCTGTCATCCACGGTTCACAAACCTTGTCTTTCCTAGCCTTTACCTTCATCGGGGCATGCCAATTCTGTACTATCTTTAACCTGTCCTTGAAAGCATCGACCAGATCAAATGTAGATTCAACTTCAAATAGTTGTGTCCAATCAACATTTCCCAGCTCCTGCCTAATTTTATTCTGACTGGTCTTGGCTCTGTTTATTTCTCTTCTCTTGTGACCACTCTCAACTTTTTCAAAGATTTTTCCAAATTTTACTGAATTTTGGTTATTTTACCCAAAGAAATCCCACACTGCAAATTCTCCCATCTGTTCTGGCTCATTCCCTAATACCAGGCCCAATATGGAACCTTCCATCTTCGGACAATTGACATACTGCTCTGGAAATCTCTCCTGGACGCTTTTCACAAATTCTCCCCATCCTGACCTCTGACGCTAAGTGTATCCCAATCAATGTTGACAAAATTAAAATCTCCAACACCACTACCCTATTGCCACTACAACATTCCAAAGTCTGTTTCCCCTTTTGTTCTTCGATCTCACACTCATTGTCGGGAGGCACTGTTGGGACACAGCCCCAACAATATAATTGCACCCTTCTTTTTTTTTCTCAGCTCCACCCATAATGCCTCATTACCCAAGTCCTCCATAGTGTCCTCCTTTAGCACAGCTCTGATTTCATCTTTGACAATCATTGCAATTCCACGCACATCACCACCCCAAATTGATTCGCTCCATGTCCTGTCTGAAGCGTCTATATCCTGGAACATTTAGTTGCTTATGGTGCCCTTCCTTCAACCAAGTTTCTGTGATTGTATTAACGTCATACTCCCAGGGATTAATCCAACCCGACGTTCTTACATACTATGCTCTATGCCTCTTTAAATTATCTTTGAAAGCATCCCACATATCAAATGTGGACTTTCATCAAATAGTCGCGCCCAATCCAGATTTCTCAGTTCCTGCCTACGTTTGATATTATTGGCCATGGCCCAGTTTACTACTCTTCCCTTTGGACCACTCTCATCTTTGTCTACGAATATTGTGAATTAAAGTAGATGCACGTCAGATCACCAGTTCTCTTGTGTTCATCTGTTCTCAGTCTACTATTCCCATTATCAATGCTATGCTCGTGATTCCTACAGGCTGCAGTTTCCACCTCGCTGTCTACTTGCCTTCTCTTCTGTTCCCCAGCCTCGTACCATAAGAGCTTAAAATCTCCCCAATAACACTGGCAAAAACTCCCCAAGGACATTGGTTCCACTCTGGTTCAGATGTAGACCATCAATTCTGTAACAGTCCCTCCTTCAGCAGAACCCGTCCCAATGCCCAAATTTTGTTGAGCCCCTCCCTCCTACACCATCACTCAAGCCACGTCTTCATCGTCCTATATTTTCGCCATTCCTATTCTGGCTAGCACGTGGCACTGGTAGTACTCCTGAGATCACGACCTTTGAGTTCCTCCACCTTAACCTCTCTGCTCACTCGCTTAATTCTTTCAGGACCTCATATCGTTTTTTTTTACTTATATTGTTGTTGCCTATATGCATCAAGACAGCTGGCTGTTTACCAGCCACTTTTACAATTCTCTGCAGCGATCGGTGACATCCCTTGCCCGAAAACTAGGGAGGCAACATGCCATCTTGAAGTCTCTTGTTTGGTCACATAACCGACTATCTATCCCTCTAACAATAGAATCCAATATGACTATGATCCTACGAGACTTATTGCCGCCCTTCTCACAGCAGTGCCCGCCACGGTGATATGATCTTGGCAACTGCTGCCCTTCCATGGTGAATCACCACCCCCAACAATATTTTTTAAAAAGGGTATATGAAGGGAACATTTGCACTGCCTTTCTACACTTTTTCTGCCTTTTGGTCACCCTCAACAATTCTAACCTTCAGTGTGACCAGTTCACTAAACGTGCTATCCACGACCTCCTGAGCTTCACGGAAGCTCCACAGTGAGTACACTCGCAACTCCAGATCCGCTGTGTCATCAAACAAGAGCTGTAGCTGGACACATTACTTGCAAGTGTAAGAGTTAGGAACTTCATCCACTTTCCTGACCACCCACATCAAGCAGGATGCACATTCCACGGGTCTGAGGGCCCCTGCCATTGTAAGCTGAGCATAATATCAAACTGTACTAACAAATATGCAAAAGATAGAAAAAAAAGAAAAGCCTTACCTTACCGATATGTTTTTGTTCTGGTTGGATGAGGGGGCTGGTGGGAGACACTACATGTGCAATGGTTCGGGTTTCGCCGCTGCTCAAATATGTAGTCAGTCCTTACCTTCCCAGTACTCTCCTGGCCCCCAACTCTGCTGGTAGCTTTCCCTTTCGGCAGCCCACGTTTCTCTCCACCCTCTCTCCTCGCCTCTCTGGAAAATAGCTGGCCAGATATCCGAGGTATGTTCCTTTTTATATGGGAAAACTTACCCTGCCCGGAAGTTCTCGCTTCTCTCCACCCTCTTTCTTCACCACTCCGTAAAAATGGTGGCACGTCTCCCGAGGTAACTTGCTATTTACGTTGGAAAACTTATCCTTCCCGGCAGCCTCTCTTCCCTCCACCCTCTCTCGTTGCTGCTCTGAAAAACTGGAAGTCAAACCAGGGCAGGATTTACACAGACAATCCTCGGGAGTTGGAGAGTGTTGTGGACGTTGGAGAGTGTTGTGTTGCTTGCTCAATCTGTCCATTACATTTGAGACAACTTGCTGTAGTTGGACAAGACATTACTGAGTCCCTCTTTGGAGTACAGTTCTGGTTATCCTTTTTCGAAATGACAATATTAAATGAGAAATGGTGCAGAAATTATTTGATCGAATCCAATCGAGTCTGGAAGGTCTGAGATATAACGAGGGGTTCGATCCGGTTTGCCTTGCAACATATGAAACTGAGGGATGAATTTGTTTTCCTGTATAATACTATTAGAGTCACAGGTAAGGTTGCTATCAATATATTTTCCCCGTGGTAGGCGAGTGGAAACCTAGAAGGCATAACTTTAATATGTGAGGGGAGTGATATAAAATGACCACAGAGAAAGTGGTCAGTGTCTCGAACAGTCAGTAGAACGTCATGGTGGAAGCGAGAAAAAAATTCTTTATTTAAGGAACATTCAGACAGGTGCATGAACAGGATAGGTATGGAGGGAAATGAACCATAAGTAGTTAAATAGGAGTATTTTAACTGTGAAACACATCGGGTGCGCATGGACCGTTTGGGGCAAAGTGCCTCTTCCAGCTCTGTGGCTCTCTTTGATTCTATAACTCTTGTCAAGCTCTACACGATGTCCTTAACGCAGCAATCCATGCACGACGGGTAAATGCACGTATACCTTCTTAATCTCCTTCGTAATCTGCCGTGCTTCCTTCGGGAAATATTATCGCGGTCCCCACAATCTTTCTGTTCCTTGAGCTTCCTGTTTTCCTGCCATTCATTGAGTACTGCCTTGCCTTGAAATTTAAAAAGTTCATCAACTCACATATATGGGATTGGAATTTCATCTGTCACTGATCTACGACCTAACCTATCTGTTTACTTTTATCTTTAACTCAAGGCATTTTCCCTCATTGCGAAATACCCGGTAAATATTGTGTCATCCTCGAAATTGCTTAAAACATGAACTCAATCCCTGCACCCTCCCATCACTTCCGATCAATAAACGCACACTCTCATCACTTTCTGACTATCACAAACAATGGCACTAAACCCCAGCCTCCAATTATGCAAGCAGCATTCTATCAGCATCTTCTGATACCTCTGGCAAAGCCAATTTTGGAGCCAGTTCCCAAGATACTGTGAAAGACATGCGCTTTTACCTTCGTCTTCAATCTCTCTGTTGGATCTGTCTTTGCCAGATACATATGACTGGAATCAGTTTTCCTCTGATCATCTAGAGACCTGGTGACGTCCTCAAAAACGCTCCCAGATTTTACGGCATGATGTCCTTCCCGCAGGGCCATGTCAGCGACCTTTGATCAGGCCTGTTCATTTAAAATGTCGATAAATTAACTCCTTCAGAGTTTTCTCCAATACTGCTGTAACACTGAGGTGGCATTCATTATCTGTTATTCCCGGTCTATCTCAACCACATTTCTTAAAAAGTGGAAACACAACAGCTGTCCTCCAGTCCTTGACACTTCCCCTGTGGCCAGTGAAGGATTCTACAGATGGTTCAGAACCTCTGTAATTTTCTTCGTTGTTTCCGTGGTTGCAACCTCTGTGGACATTGAGCTTTGCCCCATTTTAAGCTTTACAACCGTACAGAATCTGTCCAACAGAGGCTAAGAGTGAGTTTTCTTTTATTGTTTTTTTTTTCAGTTTTCCATTACAAAGTTGCTCCCATTCTTACTGTGGTGTGGCAAATTGAGTTCCGAGAAACATGATTATTGAATCTGAATTTTAATAATTTTGTTGAGGATGAAGTGAAAGAAAATGTTTTAAATAAAATACTCAAAATGTGGAAGAATTTATCAAGCATTTGCGTGGGCAGGCGCAAACACACACATTTACACACACATTCGCGCAAACACAGAAACACACTGCTATGAGAATAAAGTTAATTGTATCTTTAAGAGAGAAAGAATTTTTTTTTGCACTGAGAGCTGAGAAGCTATTATCATATAACGAGCTAGCAGTCTAGCATTCTCAGAGTGCAGTGGAAAAGTGGAAACTTGCAGCACTTGGCTCTGAAATAGATACGTGTGTTGGTGGCTGTATTTCCCACACTTTGAACGGAACGAGTGAGTGTAAATTATTTGCCAGGAGAATAAAATACATGCAATTTTGAATTTATTGTTTCGGTATCACAGAAACAATAAGACGATCCGATGTTTGGTGTTAAGGAAAAGCAGACAGTTTGAAAGTCAGACAGAATAGCTGCCATCGAAAGAGTAACTGACATTGAGAAGATAATTGCTAGAGAGAGAAACTGCCATTCAAACATACTCTCTATCAAAGGTACTTATTTCTGTTTTGAAAAACGTTCACAGTAAAAAAGAAAAACTACCTAAGTATCTATTCAGCAAACGAGGAAATATATCGGAGAAGATAACAACTGTATTGATTTGAAATTAAGTCGATGTAATTTTAATAATGTTTCCTTTGTAATTGGATCGCCATCTTGTAATAGATTTGGAGGGCAGGTAATAAGCAGGCGAGACAAAAGGGGACTTACTGTTGTGAATCATTGTTGTTTAAGTTTTCACGTTTAGGCTTAAGAAATAAATTTATATCATACCTTTAAATTGTGGATTTCGGCAGTTCTCTGTCAATCAGATTTTTATCAGATTATGAGGCTATGATATCATTCCTAAGTGTTTGGATTAATTAACTAACTGCCATGCTGTAGCATTTTGGGGACGAAGGAGAGTGATTTGGACAGGTATAGACAGTTCCCGTTGGAGATTTTGACTGTATTTGAACAGGTTTGCTTTTGGAAAGATTCCAGCAGATTCAAACACTTACCAATTAATATCCTAGATTTTTAAATAAAACGTGGGTCGGACAGTTTTTTTTAAACATGTTGGTTATTTATTGTTGGTTAGATTAAAGGTGAGAGAAACAGCTGTTATGATTGTGAAAGTGTTTCTGGAATTTGAGTATGACGCCCAAATTTCTCGGAAAGATAGAAGATGGCCATAAATCTCCATACAAAAAAAACGTTAGAATTGTGTCTGAAGAGGGGGTGAAAGAAAGCTGATATTGTAAGGGAGTTAGTCAATCACTTAGATGTTGCAGAGAAACAGACAGAAACAGTCGAGTTCGAAAAATCGTAAATTACATTTCAGCTAAATGGAGTTATGCAGTAAAGAAAGGGAAGGAAGTGCCAAGAGAGAAGAGAAAGAGAAAAAGAAAGAGAGACACAGAGAAGAAGAAAGAGAGAAGGAGAGAGAGACAAAAAGAGAGAGAGTGAGCAGAAAAGGAGGGATGAGATAAAGTTAAATAGAGAGAGGAGAAAGAATAGGAAGAGACAAAGAAGGAAAATGAAGAGGGGGAAGGATCTTTGCTTGGCAAAGACAGAGAGAAGAAAGAGAAGGAGATTTTGAACTTCAGCATTTGCGAATAGGTCAGCAATGTTAAGTTGACTGAATGTTGGTGAAGAGAGAAGGAGTGATATGCACAAGTATGTTAAAGCATTGCCACATTTTGGAGAGAAAGGTGTCGCAGTCTACTTGAGTCCATTCGAAAAATTGGCAGGGAATTGTTGTGGGCAGAGTTCTCGTAGGCGATGGCAGTTCTGACTAAACTGGTAGCACATTAATAACTGCGAAAGACTTATATGTTGATGCTGTTTCTGTATCTTTTAACAATCAGTTGATCAGGTTTCAATTCCTAAAAGTAATTGAGGAAGAATCTCTGTCATGTGCCATGTAGCAATAAGACTCAACAAATGATATGCAAATGATCTGGCTTTGTCCATCTTTAGCCCGATGATGGACTGAGATTTTGACACTTTTTGTAAGGTATCTGGTGAAAACCTTACGCCTCATGTTATTAATGCTTTGCTTTAAGTGTCACTCTCTCTAACTAATCGGTCTTCCTCTTAAAAAAGACATGTTAGCATTCACTACCCTATTGACCAGAAGACTGATGATGTTAAAATTTTAATCACTAACACCACCCACTCATTCACACTGTGTTATAGATGTGTTTTACTTCCTTAGAAGAACTTAGAAAATATTAGATTATCCTTTCCTGATTCATCTAACAAATTTCCAAAAAAAATGCAACCCTTTTCTTTCATATGCTAAGTATGTTGTCTTTCTAATTGTTCCAGATTGAGATATCGTCTGTTGTGAAAATTGTATTCTTGTTTTTTTTTGCCTTTGGTGAATACAGTTATTTTACGGCTGTTTTAATTTTGTATGGCATGTGCTTTGTCGATATTAATTTAGATTAAAATCTACTAGACACCTAGAGACATTATTGTGCAGGAAGAGTTAGAAAACACACTTCGAGTGATTACAGGCATTCGCGTGGATGAGTAAAAAGTTCAAAAACTGAGAAGAGCAGCAGAGATGGTAGATGTACATTCGTTGATAATGCAAAGTTTAGATTGGGACTCGGATTATCTGAAAGAAAGCGGAGAGCACACATGCTAATAGTTTATCACAGGTTAAAAAAGAAGCACAAGAAGCAGAAAATAAGCGAAAGGCCTCAGGTGTTTTATTTTTGCTGCAGTGGAGTGAGACACAAAAAAAACAGTGTTAGTGATTTATGAAGGACAGTGAGACGAAGTTTTTCTTTTCACTGGCAGAAATTCGGACACACAAGGTCTTCGTTTTTGTTCGTTAAAGCAAGGTGAGGTTGCAAAATATCTGTTTAAAAAAGGGGCGAAGCCAGGGGCATTACGGAACTTCATAATGGAACCCCAAAAAGACCAGAGGAGATGCAGGACAGTGCACAGCTGAGCTAGGGGCTGGGGATGGAATTTGTTCTTTATATCAAAAAGACTTCTCCTTTGTTTGGTAAAGTTACTCAGAAAGAACGGGGGAGAAAAACGAGACTGATAGATACAGAACGTAATCGATCTCAAATAGCAAGAGATGAACATATTTGCAGCTCTCTTTAGTTTTACATGCGTACTGCGACTTATCTTAGATAGACGTTCTTACGTAAAAATCTGAAAAAATGGGCATTTCTCTTTTAACTCCTCAATTCTTTGTTCTTCCTTTCGCTACTCCACAGCCAGGGGCGTCACTCGCACCTTGAATCCTAATAAATCGTTCCCAAAAAGCAACTCTGCTTCTTGACATGACACTCTATTACCCAAGAGAGTAATGGGGTAGATGAACAGAAATATCGCGGTCACTGCTGTAGGTTTGAATTGGAGTACCAAATCTAGATTTGGGAATGTGCAGAGGAATTTCCAGGAATGCTGTTTGTTCTTCGAAACGATTTAGCAGCATCCAAAGTGCGAATTACACCCCTTGTGGAGAAAGCTCATGAAAACACAAGAAATGAAGAGTTAAAAGCAAAATATCCAGACATTTTCACAGACTACGCAGCAAAAGGATTTGACTAACATAAGTCTCGTTAGGAAGGAAAAACTAAAGAGCACTGCAGATATGTTCGTCTCTTACTGGAGGTCTTCTGACTGAACCAGAAACTGAAAAGCTGAGTTAGCAATACAATCCGCACATGGGAGATCATCACGTCAATTTCGTGCAACCTCGGTGCCAGTATGCATAACTACTTTCCGTGTCTTTCTCCTTAACCATGTTATTTCCTGTAGTTTCCAAAACTGGATTGAACAATTGCCACATAACTGCCCGTTGAGTTGGAAAACTGTGAGGACAACAAAGAGAAGAGACTCACTCAATGTAACTAAATCGCCTAAGTCAGTGATATAAACAGATAATCGTTGGCTCACCTCTGAGGGATCCGGCGGGAGGGAAGCATGACATTCTTCCTATCATTGTCTTAGGTTCTGGCCTCATATTGAGTGCCTTAATGGTCGAACTTCACTTTTCGTGGAGAAGCCCACCCGCAGATTCTACTGCCAGTATCACCGTTCAAAAGAGGGGCTGTCTGTCTGTTTCTCACGCTCTTTTGCTTTTGATCAGATACCAGTTCCTGAGCAAAAACTGTCTCTGCTCCACTAGTGCAACAGACAAGTTTGGAGGTGCAGCCGAATGTACAATAATGATGTAATTTTAAAAGAGTCAGGGTTCATTCTCAACCTGCAGCAACAAACTGTTCACGATCTCAGAATGAGAATGGCCACTTCCGGTTGGTCTCGCCGTGGCGACCTCGTGTCAAATGGAGTAAAACCAGAGGTAACTGATTCGGAAGGTTCTGCTGGAAACCTTAGGGAACTCTTGGAGAACGTTACACAATTCAAACGGAAATTGATCTTCTTATGCGACTGTGTAGGTTTACACAACGAACACGTCATTCTACGTAACAGAGGGGCAGGATTGCTTGGTTTCATTGTGGGAGAGAAGTGATCTGGGGGAACGGTGATGTCAACCATTCCCAGAACACAGACAGCTTTTTCGTCCAGGAATTGCAGTACGAAATTTTGTTTCTTTAACTAAACCAGAAAGTCCTCTCCATCCTTTTCCCAGTCTGCAGATTTGTTTGAAATATTTTCCATCTCTCATTTTGCCAAGTTCTGATGGGAGGACATTGAGTTGAACAATTAATTATGTTTCGATCTCCTCAGATACCAGATGGTCAGAGACTAGAAGATATAGTACAGTTAGACAATTCGGTTCATTTAGTGTACTCGGTCATTTTATCATGGCTAATATGTTTATTAAATCTATTTTCCAGCTTTGTCCCAATAACACATGCCTGCCTGAATTTAGGTCAAGTCTCTGTCCCAGCCGTTATCAGGCCTTCGCTACATGTGCTGGCAGCTTGTCACACCATCTCTGCAGGTTAGAAATTTAAAGCAATCCCTCATGGGTGACAAATCGATGAGGTTAGTAGACCATTGGGATTCTGTGCTGTTGTGATTGCCACGTTCGCCCTACACAGGAAAGTTGCCCCACCCAATATCGGGCAGAATCAGCAGTGCACTTTCATTGTCTAGACAAGGATGTCGTTCACACTTGCCGATAAATGCGATGAGAGTTCTTTTATTTTTAAATATAATGGTACTTTTATCACAGAAATCTTTCCTCTTCTAATACTTGAAACAGAGGTTCGATTAGAAAGAGCCCAAAAACAAGTACGATCTGCTGTGGCAGTTACCACATTGAAACACAGGGATCATTGCCCCTTTCACACGAGACGACCACTCTATAAGGAAAGGGTTTCTATGAGCTGTGTCTTAGGGTTAGGCAGGAAGTCGCTCATTGAAGCTGTAGTAACCTCTTTTTGATAGCAGCGGGGATTGGAAACAACATGGTCTGTTTGGTTTAACACAGAATCATTGATGAGTAGGTTTGCAATCCAATCTTGTCCTGAATTTTCCGAGTCAAATGTCCGTACAACGTCACTATAAGAAGTTGATCTGAAACAACTAAATCTCCGGACGTAGATGAGCTAGAAAATCACCCTTTCAGCTGACAAAACGGTTCTGACCAGTTGAAAGGCTGACACAACCAGTAACAAGACATGCTGATTCCTCCTAAGCAAGGGAGTTAGCAGCGATCTGAAGGGCCATTGGACAACTGGAGCTGTCACTGAGTTCAAAGTCTGTAACCAAATCTCCCGCTTTCGTCACCTAGAGTTTCAGAGAACTGAGGAGCTGCAAACACCCAGAAGGAAAGGAATCATCACAAACTTGAAGTTATCCAGCCCCTTCAACGTGATAGCCTGAGGTACATCAATCGTTTTATTGGTACCGCGAGTACTCAATAAGGACTAGAGTTTAAATACCACTCTTCAGATTGCTCAGTCCAATGATCTGTGAATGCTATGAAAAGGGCACAGAATCACTTCTATAAGACTTCTTCATTAAATCCTCCCTGTTAATCCTGCCCAAATTCTGAAATCTACATCTCATATTACATTTCCCCTCAGTTAATGCGAACAGCTTGTTTGTTTTCCTAAATAACCTAAACCTTTCATAAACTCATAAAGTGTCCAATTTCCCTTCAATGCAATTTGCTTCATCATCATGCATCCCACAGTCCTGTTGCTTCCCAATAAACGAATGAGAATATCCCCTTTCAGGACCGTCCAATCACTTACAATGTGTGGTGAGATCTGTCGTGTTCCACTCTTCGCCTGGAGGAAGTATATTGACCAAACGCCATGCCAAAGCAATAGGTATCAAGGATATCCTTAATAAGCAAATGGACGTAAAACTTCCGAGAGGTTGATGAGTAAATTCAAGAGTTAATGGCTCTGGAAACTGATATCATGGAAATGCGAAAATGGTGCAAGAGTTAAATTGGAAATTCAGAGGAGATAGGATTTCAGGGGTGGGCAAATACTTTGCAACAAAAACCAAAAGATTTGCCAATGATGGAAATCAGGAACACTAGCAGGAATTGCTGGACAGACTCAGGGAATCTGGTGGCCTCTGTGGAGAGATATCTGATTTAGCATTTCAAATCAAGTGAGGTGTATCTCAGAAGCTGGAAGCCAGGAGGGGATTACATAAAGAGGGAGTCGGTTTGCAAAATTTGAAAATGAAGACAACAAATTCAATTTGTCACACAGAAAATGCGTATATTAGTAAGCGCACTGAGTGCATGTAAAATCATAAGCAACAGATTTTTTGATTTAATGGAGGTGGATATGGCAGTTCAGCCGGAAGTGTGCACAGGGAGTCAAGTCTAGTGGTAGAAAACGATTGGATGAGCGTTTCAACAGTAGATGAATTGAAGTGTTACCGATGTAGAAATGGTTGTGATATTTGTGATAAGGATGAATATGTGATTGGTGTTATGGGATTTGTTGAGGAGAGTGGTGCGAAACAAGGATGTGTGAAGTGAGCAGTTCTTGCCAATGGCAGAGAGGGGAGGGAAGGTAATATGTATGGTGCAGTCTAGTTCGATTTGTTGGAAGCGTTCAAGGATGTTACGATGGATTCGGAGACTGTTGGGGCGATAGGGAGGACAGTATTATTGTTGCATTTGGGGAGGAGTTTGAAGATGGCAAGCTTCTGTGGGTGACAAGTGTAACCTTGGTTTGTAAGAATGCCTGAGGGCAGGATATGATAGAGAAAAATTGAGGCAAGAGAAGTAGAGTCGTAGAGATGTTCAAACCAGAAACAGACCATTCTGCCCGACTCTTCCATGCCGACAAGTTATCCTCATTTCGTCAAGTCTCAATAGCAATGCTTGACAGTTTTATATCCACAGCTTTCGTATTCATGAACTGATCCAAATGATTTTAAAATGGTATAAGGGTATCAATACCAACCACTTTCTCTGGGGGCATATTCCATACATAGACCAGCCTTCACGTGAAAAGGGTTCCCCTTAAGGCCCTTTTACATGTTTTTCCTTTCACACTGAACCTTGTCCTCTAATGGTGGAGTTGGTCCACTCAGGAAAAATGACCTTGTGTATTTGGCTATCCACGCACCACTGGAAGAGGGCGAGATGGATCAGCCACTTAGCAGTTCGGGTAAAGATTGCTGCAAATGCTGTTGTCTTAACTTTTGATTGAACTGTTAGGTCCCTCCATTAGTACAGTTCGGGATTTTAACGCGTTTCCTCCAGCGTGTTGTTTCATTTGCTGTCATCATTAATAACTGAGTGAGGCACAGTTGTAGAGTTTAGATCTCATTCATGCGATGTGCATGCACTTATTACTATATCTGCTGCTTATGCTGTTTGGCATGATGAAAATCCTTTTTGCTCGCTTTGACATTTTAGCACCTTATGGTTAGATGTGCCTAGTGGTGTTCCTGGTATGCTGTCCTGTATTATCCATTGATCAAGGTTAATATCATGGATTGATGGGATTGTTTGATTTGGGAAATGCTCGGCCATGAGTTTACAGATTGTGCTGGGGAACACTTCTGTTGCTGTACGTCATTGATGCCCTATTTTGAGTTCTTACATTTGTTAGATGCCTATCTCTTTTAACACATTGATGCTGTCATTCAGTGAAATGGAATCTGTTGTCAGTTTTAAGTCGATGCTTTGTCTTCACGAAGACTCTGCAGTGGATGATCTTACTGATAATGTCAAGGACAGATGCAACTGCAGCTGGCAAATTCATAATGGTGATGTCAGGTACATTGTTTTCCTCGTGCTGCTTCCTTCCCCACCTGCTGAAGTCAAGCAGCTATGACCATTCGATCACTACCAGAAAAATCAATAATCCTGTTATTGAGCTACACTTGGTAATGGGCAATGACATCGCACACATAGACGACTTTTGGCACCATTTAAACTCTCAGTGCTTCCAAAAAGCGTCGTTCATCATGAAAGAGTACTGATTCATCTGCTGTGGGAGGACTGTACGTGGAAAACAGCAGCAATCAAGAAACTTCCTGTTTACTGGAGTCAATGCTGAGTGCTGTGAAGGTAAATCCTTCCTGTCTGTACACAAACGTGCCACCAACTCTGCCTGATCTATCCTGCGGTTTTGACAGGGCATATCAATGGACTGTAAGGTTGAGAGCCAGTCACTGTCTGTAAGGTACGATTCCATGAGTATGATTATGTCAGTCTGTTCCCTGTCTCGTTTGTGATACCTCACCACAGTTTGTTACTAGCTCCCAGATATTACTGAGACGGACTGTGTAGTGTCGAAAGGAGTGGTACTGTGGTTGTATTTTCTGGTAACTTGTTCTAAGCCATGTGGTCGAACCAGTTTCATTCGTTTGTTGAGACCTTGCTCTGATCAAATCAATGAGTAGCTTGCGGGACCAATGACCGTTTGGCAGGTTCCTTTCTTTAAGGACATTAGGGATTCTATTTTGCCATTGACAGTGGTTTCATGACAACCAGATAATTCTGAGTTAATGTTTTTATTTGTGGAAGTAAAATTGCGCCATCTGCCGACGACGACTTAAAAACCAGCCTTCAATTGCACGATTCAATATTCTCGATAAAATTTAGATATATCAGTTTTTAACCTATTGTTTATATTACTAACGCAGATTTTTTATTTAATTTGCGAAACAAAGTCCATCATCCTGTCTCATCCATTATCTTCTTTTTCTGTTTTCCCTCTTCCCTCATCAAAAGAATGTGGAGCACATGGTGATTCTTTGTCACCAAGAATGAGACAGTCCAATCAGCTACCTGTACTACTTCCTTCCCTTCCACTTGCCCGCCAGCCAACTGTCTTGCATTGTGCTCCAAAACTTGCATGTTTTCTCGTCTCTTGTCAAGGCTTATCAGAGCTCATCGTGACCCTTCACCTCATCTTGCTAAACGGCAGACATAACTCTCTGTTTTCTCCTTCACGTCACAACCCCCATCACTGAATGAGAGGTATTGTTCCTTATTCTGTCTGTGTCTCTTATCTGGTCAGTTGCTTCTCATTCATTCTTCTAAACAAACTAACATTTGATCTCAGTCGTTGGAAAATCCCGATCTATTTTCATTCTCCTATTCCTTCTGAATTCTGGATATTTGGTGCCCCTCAAATATCTACCTTTGACCCTTCTGTTTACAACCTACATAATGCCAAGATGTGGCATTGTCCAAAAGCACAGTGTCAGGATTTACATGAACATAGACAATGGCCAGCTTGTCTGCCACACCACCCCGCTCTATTGTTTCACTGTTACTCAGTTATCAAAATGCCTATTACGCTTCCCATTTTCGCTCAGGAGAAATTGCCTTCAATGAAACAATGAGATGGTTAAACATAATGCCTTGAATTGTTATGTTAACATACTTTCATTTTATGTTGAGGCCCTCCTTCCAGGTGGTAAGTGCCTGAGTCTGAATTAGACTCTTCACATTGTAGCTTTCTTATCAGACTCCAGTATGAGCTTCTGACGACACATCCACTCAAATATCAGATCTATACATCTGATGAACACCAAAAATTTCAATCTCTAAACTTTCCCTTCTCTCTATGTACTCGAGCTCACTTGCGACTGACATGCTTACCCGTGTATGTATTGCCTTAATCTTGACGATTCTCATACATAACCCTTCATTACCCAACTGACCCAGAATCTGGTTCCAGAGTCACCCATGATGGAAAACATCCTCTCAGTATTTACCCTGCCACAGTCTTTAAATACCCTGTATGCTTCAATCAGACCACCTCTCGGTTGTTTAAAATCTTGTTAGTGGAATGAAAATCCGTCTAGTCTTTGCTTTGAAGGGACGCTTTCCAAATCAGAGTTGATTCCTGTGAATGTTTACTGAAATGCCTCCAATAAAGTAATCTAAGTCACTAAATAAGTGAACGAAGCTATTCAGATTGCGAGCGAATTGGTCTGATCAGTACTTGATACGGTTATCGGAGAGACAGTTTCCAAGCATTTAAATTGCAAGCACCTCGAAATAAGAGACAACATTCCATTATTCTCCATTATTACCTGCTGAAACTGTGTCTTAGCTTCCTTTTTTTATGCACAGTCACGCAAACATCTCTTTGTGCTCCAGCTTTATTGCTGAAATGTTACTCTGTTCGTTTGTTATCTACTTCAAAATGAACAACTTCATTTTTTTCCTACATTCTACTCGATTTTGAACTTCTTGTCCATTTATTTATCAATTTCTCCATGTAAACTGCTTGTAATTCTCTTCGAAATTGACATTTGCAGCTTTTGTGTGAGACACTCCCTCATTCTTTGAAACTTGTTATTCGGACCCCTGGGTACATAGACAAAAGTACAATTTATAGAAGGTCTGTGAAGGTTTGTAGCTCAGGTTGAGTTAAAGGGTGTAGGTTTGCTAGCTGAGCTGTAGGTTTGATATCCAGACGTTTCAATACCTGGCTAGGTAACATCATTGGTGGCGACCTCCAAGTGAAGCGAAGCTGTTGTCTCCGGCTTTCTATTTATATGTTTGTACAGGATGGGCATCTAGGGGTTTGGGGTGATGTCTTTTCCTGTTCTCTTTCTGAGTGCTTGATAAATGGCATCTATATCTACGTGTTTGTTTATGGCGTTGTGGTTTGAGTGCCAGGCCTATAGGAATTCTCTGGCATATCTTTGCTTAGCCTGTCCCAGGATGGATGTGTTGTCCCAGTCCAAATAGTTGTTTCTTTCCTACGTGTGAAGGGATACGAGGGAGAGAGGGTCGTGTCTTTTTGTGGCGAGCTGGTGTTCGTGTACCCTGTTGGCTAACTTTCTTCCTGTTTCTCCGAAATAGTGTTTCTTGTAGTCCTTGGATGGAAATTTGTCGCCAACGTTGGTTTTGTCCAGAGTATGTACTAGGCCTTTGAAGTTTGTTTAGTTTTTGTTTGAGAGTATTGATGGGTTTGTGTGTTACTCGGATTCCGAGGGGTCTTCGAAGTCTGGCTGTCATTTCTGAGATTTCCGCTATCAGGATTCATAGCAGAAGCAGTAGTGCAAAGAATAGAACAAACAGCCCTATCAACCTTCAAACCAAAAATCTGGGTCTGCTACGTATTTGAACAGTACGATTTGGACTGTGAGCAGTAGCTTTTCCTAAAATGCATTACTTAGCGAATGTTCCGACCTCCAAAGCCTCTCACGCCTTTGTGACATACCTTTAGTCCGTGGAACCGTTTGCTACTCAATCGCTGAGCATCCAGCCTCCCTTGATTCGCTGATATCCTTAACTATCCTTGTTCTCGTCGTGCGTGGTCTCTCTGAGTTATTAACCAAAATGATCATCGCTGCAGTGAATGTCAACTCCAATTAATTGGTGAACCTAAAGGAATCGACTTCAATCTTCTTAGTCTCAGCTGTTCATGACCAATAGGTAACCTCAAGGAGAAAGTAAGGACTGCAGATCAGAGCTGAAAATGTGTGCTGGAAAAGCCCAGCAGTTCAGGCAGCATCCAAGGAGCAGGAGAATCGAAGTTTCGAAGAAGGGTTCAGGCCCGCAACGTCGATTTTCCTGTTCCTTGTATGCTGCCTGACATGCTGCGTTTTTTCAGCAACACATTTTCAGCAATAGGTAACCTCAGCCAAAAGCACTGAAAAGTTCTCACATGTCCAGTGGCATAGCCCAAATCTATCTGCTAAAACAACCCAACATCAACATTATTGCTAAATTTTAAGACTGTACATCGCACACCAGTCGGTGTTTAACTTATTTATACACTGGGTGAGGATATCACTGAGTCGTTTCGAATTTATTGTCCTTCACGAGCAGTCAGCAATCAATTATATTGC